>NC_056751.1:135770886-136045886 GCF_019279795.1 Protopterus annectens
TTGTGGGATGTTTACCTTAAAGAAATGATTAATCAAAGTGAACAGGAAAGTGAGGTAACAGTGTCCTGGGGAGAATTAATAGAAAAAATCCAAGAAGAAGAAATGGTAGAAGAAACAATAGAAAGAAAATCCTATGCACAGAAAGTAAAGGAAGGAGAAAAAAAGGTTGAGGAGGTGAGAAGGAGATGAAAAAGAAATATGTTGTAAGAATAAGCAGTAAAAACGAAAACAGACTGGAAAGGTATGAAGTTTGGGGCTCAGTGATTGCACCATTGGATGTTTCATCCACAGAGGTAAGAGCATTCATTCTTATTAAAAAAGAAACATTTGCGATATATTTTTTGACACTGAGCAAGCCATGGAAAACTTCTTAGAGAGATACAAACAAAAAAAGAACAGTAATGTATTGCCACAATATATAATACAATCTTTTTATAGAGAAACAAAAAAACAAGAATAATGATTCAATCTAGAATTGAAATTAAAACAAAAGACTTAAAAGAACATTTACTGACTGTGTAAAGATGTGTTGGACGCAACCAAAATCTATGATGAAAGAGGCTTGTGGAGTGGGAGATGGCAATGTGTGGTTATATTAAAAATGGTAAATGATAATGTGATACACATTCCTAGTATAACATACATGGCAATAGAGGACTTGTGAAATATAGAAGACAGCCCAAAACCTGATATTTTTCTGGGAAAGATAACCATCTAATAAGTCGATGTGATAAAAGACACAGAAAATAAAAAAACAAGAAAAACAAAATGACATACAGAAGAATAAAGGCATTGTAATAATTTCAAAGGAAGGAATAAAGAAAAGGAAGAAGAGACATTTGATAGAAGTTTATAAGAGTATGTGAACTGGCAGGTACTAAGAGGAAAGAAAAATTCCATAGGAAAAAGAGTAAAAGAAAATGTAAAAGTGTAATAGCAAAAGAAAGAAAAAAGGCAAAGAGTAAGAAAGATGCTATAACTACTTCACCTAAAAGTTGAAAATTCTTGCTTTAAATGTTAATAGTATGAAAAATATGAAAAGAAGGATTGGGATCTTGGAATGCTGTGATTTCTTAGATGCCCATATTATACTAGTAGAAATGAGATCATTGACAGAAGAAGAAAGGTTGCAAACACAAAAATTATGCGATGAACCAATTGTTTGGAACATGGGTAAAGACACGTTTTCAGGGATATGTACATTATGTCAAGACAATATAAAAATATAAAATATACTATAGTTGACCAAGGATGAATAACAATACTAGACATAAGATGGAATACAAATGTATATAGGATTACAGGTGTATATAAATACAAAAAAAGATGGCCAACACAATGTATGAGACAATAAATAATTTATTGAAAAAACATACCGGTTTCGGCTAAACGCCTTCTTCAGTGTAGTTGCATTCACAATGATAATACAACTTTTTAAATGATTATTGCACCAATCACATCATTCACCTCATCACCTCATGGATAATTCAAAACATAATATTTAAAGAAATACATTGTGTAAAGCTCATATTTAAATTAATACCATAAAAGCATGTTATAATCATATGAGCATATGTATTCCTATAAACAAATATAATGACATACTATAAACAAATATAATGACATACTATAATCAAGTTTATAGAAAATATATATCTAGCAAAAAACTAACAGGTCTTGTTAAAGATGTTCATTTAAACCAGGTGAAAAAAGACCACAGCGCTTAATAATCCATATATGTTCCTTTGTGTTAAGAATATTATGCCAACCGGCTTTCATATTTCTATTCCCCATAATTCTATCAATAATTGTAAATTTGAAACTCGCTGTTGGATGCTGTATGCTTGTACAAAGCATTCGAGAGGTTTTTATTTCTAATAGCACTCATGCGTTCAGAGATGCGCAATTTTAGTGGATGAGATGTTTGGCCGACATAAAAGGCCAAACAAGTGCAAGTTACATGATATATAATTCAATCCGAACTACAGTTAGCCAAAATATTGATATAGAAAATTTTGGAAGTGTTCCTGCTAGTAAATTCCTTGGTTTTGTTGACATACCTACAAAATGTGCAATGACCACCAGGAATCCAACCAAGAAGAGCCCTACCCTCAAGAGTACCTTGTTGCGGTAAAACCAATCTTTGTAATGATTCAAAATACCCCTATTGCTATTCCTCTCATAAAAGAAAAAATGACACCTATCCCTCAACATATTTGAGAGCCGTTCATCCGCCATAAGGATGTTCCAATGTTTATGGATAAAATTAACAAATCTACTTATGTTGCACGCATATGTTGTAACAAATCTAATGACATCATTGTTACAATTGTGCTGTTGATATTGTAAAAAATTATTCCTATCCTGGGTGCATGCTAATGTACTAGCCTGAATGATTTGATGCTGGTTATACCCTCTGTGATAAAACCTAATGACAAGGTCAAGCCTGACCTTCAAAGGTCTCCATGTTAGAACAGATACGACATATCCTAAAAAATTGAGATTCAGGAATATTGCATAGAATATGTTTGGGGTGACAACTCGAAGCATGTAATAGACTACTGGAGCTGAATTGTTTCCTACAGACATCACTGGACAGAGTACCATCATCTAAACGGGTTATTTGGACATCCGAAAGAGAGATACATTTAGCATCATAATGATATACCCCACTTATTTTCGTTTAAGATATTTAACAAATTCTTGGAGATAACTAGAATCAGCTCTCCAAATGAGCCAGCAATCATCAAGATATCTTCTCCAAATGTTAATTTCATCTAAAAATAAGTTGTGGTCATAATCATAGATGATTTGTTGTTCCAAATAACCCAAATCGGCTAAACATCTAGTCCACTAAAATTGCGCATCTCTGAACATGAGTGCTATTATTGGTTCATAGGTTCATACTAGGCTATCTGCCCTAGGGCATTTATAAGCCTAGCCAGAATGTGTTTGGCTTTCGCCACCCATTTTAAATTTATTTTGCTATGCCCTTTTTTGAGGTTAGTATACTGTGCCTCTGTCTAACAGTGACACAGAAGTGATACCCGGGGTAAACCTACGATCTCCCATCCACTCATCAAGATTCCTCTTGAAGACAGTCAATGAGGGACTCTGCCTAACCTGGACTGGGATTTTATTCCAGAGTGAAGGGAGCCTCTGGGTTATGAATCTGTCCCTCCAGCATGTCCTATTTATTTCAGTGCTGAGGTTCAAGTCTCTCGAGCGTAGCTCGATGGGATTTGGATTTTCTGAGGTGCAGCATGTCCATTAATTCCGGGTTGGACATGGCTTTATACGTCAGGCACAGATCGCCTCTGAACAGGCGGTATGCCACTGAGTAGAGCTGGAGTTTCTTTAACCGGGCAGCATATGGCATCTGTTTGAGCCCTTTGATCCTCTTGGTGAGGTACTTTTGGGGTCTTTCCAGTTGCTGCAGGTGTCTGGTAAGGTACATCCCAAAGGGGCATTGTACTCAATTATGGGCCTGATGAGGGATGAGTAAAGAGGCACGATGACATCCCCTGATCTAGATGTGAATCCCTTCATGATTAGGTGGGTTATATAAAATGTTTTTCTAACCACTTTGGCCACATGGTTGTCAAATGAGAGACTGCTATCAACTTGGGTCCCCAGGTCCCTAATTACTTCTTCTGTACTTAATGGATTACCACCTATGTGGTAATTTGTGGGCACTTTGTTTTTGCCAAAGGGGATGACTATACACTTTTTGGCATTTAGCTTGAGGCCACGGCTCTGGCACCAGTTGTCTGTTTCTATGAGGCCCTTTTGGAGGATGCTTGTGTTGGCCGGAGAGTCGATTATGGTGCCCAGTTTGCAGTCATCTGCGAACTTGGTCAGCCACAGTCCTTCCGTGTTGGCCTGTACCTCCGAGAAATATATACCGAACAAGAGAGGTCCCAGGACTGAGCCTTGTGGGACACCACTTGTAACTGGTTTGGAGTCTGACATGGCTCCAGCAATTCTAACCATGTGGGTTCTGTCCTTGAGCCAGTTTGCAATCCATCTAGTGACACAGGGGTTTATATTTAAACTGGTGAGCTTATCTATAATGCCCGAGTGGGGTATTGTATCGAAGGCTTTTGCGAGGTCCAGGTAGGCTGTGTGGACCACCTTCCCCTCGTCAATGGCCTTGGTGACTGTTTCAAAGAAATCAACCAGGTTTAAGAGGCAGGATCTGCCCTTAACAAAGCCGAACTGGGTAGGATCCAGTGTTTGTAGGTCCCCAATATCTTTATTTATGAGGTCCATGATGATCCTTTCCATAGCTTTGCAGACCAAGCTAGTCAGGCTTATGGGGTGATAGTTTCCAGGATCCGTTGAGGCACCACCTTCGTGGAGAGGGACCACTGTTGCTGTACGCCACTCTTTGGGCACATATCCTGTAGTAAGGCTGAGATTGAACAGCAGTTTTATGTTTGGGTTTAGCTCTTCTTGGAGTTCATGTAGGATGCAGCCCGGGACACCATCTGGTCCCATTGATGCTGTGTTTTTTGCTTTGGAGAGGGAGGCTCTTACCTGAGCATCTGAGATGTCAGGGGGGCAGCACTCTGCTGGGATAGATATTTGCCCTTTTGGTGGGGAGGGGGGCGGTTTGTGCTGAACCTGTCAGCTAGGATGTTGGCAATGTCTGTGGGTTTGGTGTATTTTTTGTCATTTTGGACTAATTCTGAGCATATCTGGGAATTACCACCCAGGTTCCTAACATAACTAAAGAAAGCCTTGTGATTATCCTTAGTGTCCTGTGCAATTTTTCTATCGAAGCTGGCCTTTGACAATTTTATGAGTGCCCGTAGTTTTTGCTAATACTGATCAGTGATGCCTTCCCTTTTTGGGATTTTGCTCTATCATTTAGTAGCTTCCTCCTTCTATTGTATAGTTTGTTTATGGCTGGGGTCCACCAGACAGGACGTCTACCTTTGGAGGATTGGGTCTTGGTTTTATTTGGGATCGCATGATCCATGCATTCCTGAAGGTGTTCATAGAATGCGTTTATAAAGGATTCTGCGGTCTGGGCCGTATTTTCCCCAGGCCCGGGGGCTTTGAAGGATTCCACCTCAGTTTTGAGGAGTGTGAAATTTGCTTTAGAGAAGTTTTTCACTGTGGTTTTCTGGGCAGGGGGTGGGGTCGGGATATGAATATCCAGTGAGATTAGTTTATGGTCTGATCTTACCAGTGAGGGATACACTTCTGGTCTGGAGCATAGAGTCCCCATGTTGGTGATGATCAGGTCCAGTATGTTTTCCCTTCTTGTGGGAATGGTAACAATTTGTTCCATAACATTTGAGTATAAATTCTAGGAACCTTTGGGCTAGGGTATTGGAGCTAGAGTAATGCTACCAGTCTATGTTTGGGTAGTTGAAGTCGCCCAATATAATGGTGTTTGGAGAGACCTTCATATTTTCCAGTGTTCTCAGGAAGGCCGAGTGGGGTTCCTGGGTTTGGGAGGGTGGTCTGTAGCAGGCTATAAACTGGAAGGCAGTTTTTCCCACTGTTAGTTGCACATGGATAGTCTCTGATGCTTTGTGCTTTGCCACCAACCTTGAGGTGTGGGTATCTTTGATGAATATCGATACTCCCCCTCCTTTTGTGGTTCGGTCCAAGTTTTGGGGCCGAAAAGCATGGTATGAGGTATAACCTGGTAGTGCTGGGGTGCTCTCGGGAGCCCTGAACCAGGTTTCTGTTACTGCACAGATATTGATGTTCTCCATGCTAAGGAGAGTTTTGAGTGCATGCATCTTGAGGTTTAGACTTCTGGCGTTGAGTAGCATCACTCTTAGTTTCTTATCCCTTATGATACCTATGGAGGTGGGTTTGTCTTTTGAGCCTTGCCTAAAAAAGGCACTATGGGGGTAGCAAGAGCCTTTGCCAATATCCGAAAGCCCAGGGGTGACAGGTGCAAGCCGTCCCTAGCGAAGCATCGTGGCTTGTCGAGCATATCATCTCAAGCTGACAGGCATTGGATCCCCTTTGAATGACACCAGTACTTAAGCCAATTGTTGAAATTGATCATCTTGTCTTCATATTGTGGCATCATTCTTGGTGAGGGTAAGATGCTACTCAAGGTCAGGGTCATACCGGCCTGGGCTACATGCTCAGAGAGCTCCTTTATGTCTCTTTTCATGTAGTCCAGGGAGGTACGTCTCAGGTCATTCACACCAGCATGGACAATGACTGAGTCATATTTGTACTTGCCTTGGTGTAACCTGAGTGCTTGTGTTATGTGGCGGATCCTAGCGCCCGACAGGCTGCTCACCCTGACCCTCTCCTTGTTCAGCCTGGTGAGCGGGACGTCAGTGTGCCTGACGACAGAGTCACCTATTACAAGTGTATCAGGTGTGTTGTTTAGTCTTAAGGGCTGTGACTGTTCGGCACACTGGCTTTGTGAGATATGTGTTGCACGTGTTTTGTTTTGGGGTAGAGGCTGCTTGGGTGTCTGCTTTGGAGGTCTCTGCTGCTTTGGCAGATCTTTATTTAGAGCCTCCGAGTATGTTTTTGTGTGATTATGTGTATGGTTTGCTGTTGTGGTAGGTCTATGTGAGACTGGAATTGTAGTGAGTGTGGTTTCCTTCTCCTCCTGACTGGTTATGCCAGTACTGAGTTGAGAGAGCTTAGCCGCCAGTTTGGCTATATGGTTGCATCTCTCACATGTGTTGGAATTTGTTGGGAAGAGGAGAGGGTTGTCTGTGTACATGAGGCAGTTGTAACATTGCCTCAAGACTCCCAGATTCACCAGCTGGACTGGAGAGGAGATTGACAACTGACCTTTGGACATGCTAGAATAATATTGGGAATTCCTTAATAATTGAAAACCAGGGCCAGTGGGGAGTGAGGGTGTAGTGCTTTTAATTTTTAGTGCTGACTTATATAATTGCTTTAGTGAGCAAGTGCCAGGTAACTTAAGTGCAATGTGTTACAGGTAACTTAAATGCAAAAATGACAAACAGTAACTTTCTTTCAAGTGAAACAAGGAATTAAGTACAGTAAGCAATGCAGATATCACTAGTGATCCACAGAAGCACTGAGAAGCCGCGTATTAGGTGGAATTAGCGTTCCAGGGAAATAACAAGCAAACAAACAACAAGCATATAAACAAAGCTAGATTCAGCAGGCCTGGATCTAGTCTATGCTACAGCAAACAAGGTGTACCAATTTCAGTAAGATACAGTTCAAATATTCAGGTACTATAAACCTTTAACCAGAAATTCCCAGCTCAGAAGGGCAGAGTCCAGCCTCTTCTCCCACAAGAGTGCAGACCACAAACCTTCTTAATGTAAAATAACTGGCCTGAAAGCCCAAGTGTTTAAACCAGAACTAATACACTTTAAGAATAACAGACACTGGGCTCTCAATCAGCAGTTCCCAACTTAGAAGGATGAAAGCTACCTGTCCTATATAAAAACATCTCAAATGCCTTGTACAAGCATTCTATACAGCATCCAACAGCGAGTTTCAAATTTACCATTATTGATAAAATTATGGGAAGTACAAATATGAAAGCCGGTTGGCATAATATTCTTAACATAAAGGAACGTACAGTGATTATTAAGCTTGGTGGTCTTTTTTTACCTGGTTTAAATGAACATCTTTAACAAGACCCGTTAGTTTTTTGCTAGATATATATTTTTCTATAAACTTGATTATAGTATGGCATTATATTTGTTTATAGGAATACATATGCTCATATGATTATAACATGCTTTTATGGTATTAATATAAATATGAGCTATATGAGCTTTACACAATGTATTTCTTTAAATATTATGTTTTGAATTATTCAAGAGGTGAATGAAGTGATTGGTGCAATTACCATTTAAAAAGTTGTATTATCATTGTGAATGTAACTACACTGCAGAAACTGGTATGTTTGTTCAATAAATTATTCTCTCATACAATGTGTTGGCCATCTTTTTTGTATTTATATACTTTCTCAGGGCCGTTGCACTTGCCTACTTGTGAAATATTTTGTTCGGGTTACAGGTATATATGCCTATGTTACTAAGATCACAGGAAGTTACTAGGCTATTGCCCCTGAGACCCTTATAAGCCTAGCCAAGAGTTTAGCCCATGCATAGACAAATCAGCACCCGATGCCCCTGTCCAGCAGGGACATGGGTGGATTCCCAGGGATGTATTTTCTATTTCCCATCAAGTTATTCAGATTGTGCTTAAAAAGGGGTAAAGAGGTACTTTGCTTGACGTGGAGAAGGAGTCTATTCCATAGATGGGGGAGTCTCTGGGACATAAATTTGTCCCGCTAGCAAGTCCTATTGATGTCACAGACCAGGTTGAGGCCACGTGTGCGGGTTATTTGAGTGGAGCTTAACTTGTGGATATGCAGCAGTCCCATCAAGGCGGAATCCGAGATCCATTGTAGTGCTTTCCACATGACCCAATCAATAACCATTGTGAATAATAAGGGAGACAGTATACATCCCTGTCGTACACCAGTGACCACCACAAACTAGTCAGTGCACTCATTATTCACCCAAACTGTGCAGTTGATGTCTTGATACAGACTCTTAAAGAATGTAATGAATTTTGGAAGAATCCCGTATTCTGCCAAAATGTGCCATTGATGGTCTATATATACAGTCAAAGGCGTTTCTGAAGTCCACAAAGTTGACAGTGACTGGTTTTGTCCATGCTGTTGCTTTTTCTATAATTTGCCTGAGTGCAAATATCTGGTCAATGCAGGATCAACCTGATCTAAATCCAGCCTGTTCCTGTCTGAGTCTGTCATCAACTGCTCCTTTCAGTCTATTCAGTAATACATTGGCGAAAACATTGCCTGGGAATGACAAGAATGTGATTCCACACCAATTCGTGCAGTCTCTAAGATGTCCCTTTTTTGGTAAAGGAATGATGATGACATTTTCCCACTGATTGGGTAGCTTTTCTTGAGTCCATATGCTGTTCAAGAGACATGAGATACTTCACTGAAGATGTAGCATACTTTAGCGACTGACTGTATCTAGTCTGTTCCAGGTGCTTTTCCATTCTTTAGTTTTGCTATGGCTTCCTTTACTTCACTCTCACTAACGTCTGCCAAGTTCACATCCAGAATCATTGCTGACACTTGGCCATCACTCCCAACGTCATGCAAATCATCTGGTGTGGGGCAGTTTAACACAAATTCAAAATGTTCTTGCCACCTCTTTAATTGTTCCTCTTGTGTTTTTGCAGTTTTTCCATTTGCTAATCTAATAGGTGGCCTCTGTTTATTCTCGTCCAAAAGTTATTTGGCAATACAATCACTGCCGCTGTTTCTGCCTCTGTTGACAGTTTGTCACTTCATAACTTTTTGTCATATTTGCACATATTTTTGACTAGTTTACTTCTGTTTACATTAATCAATCAAAGTGTCTAATGACTGGCCAGTCTGCTATGCCTGCTCTCGTCTTCGTTTGCAAGAAATAGAAAGATATGGGGTATGAGATAATGTTATTTCACCTTTAGGAGCTTATCCAGTAGAGGTAAGAGCTTTTGTTCATATAAGCAAAGAAACTTTTTGAGATATAATTTTTGAAAACGGTCAGTAAATGGAAAAATGTTTGAATTAATGTGAAAATAAAGAAAGACTGTACACTCTGGAATGCTTATGTACTTATTGTTTTTTTCAGAGAAACTAAGAAGAAAATTCATGTTCAGTTTAGAATAGAAATGAAAAAGACACTTTAAAAAACATTTAAATAGCATATATAAAGATGTAGTGGACATTTCTAAAGTTTTCAACAACAGTGAATTACGGACTGGGGTTGGGATTGTAATGTACTAAAATGAAAAATAATAAAATAATTCATATCCCTCGTATTATAAATACAAATGGTCATAAAGGTGTTGTTAAATATGGAGGTCAACCCAAAACTTGTTTCTTCTGTGGAAAATCAGATAACTTGTTGATTGCACAAGAAGGAAATGCTTTATATGTGGTGTGATAGGTCATGATGCAAAGAAATGAGAGTTAAAATTTTATAAATGCAATACGGTAGATCATGGGGGATGGATTGTAAGGAATGGACAGTAGAAATACATGAAACTAAGGGGTTATGGAAGTAGTAAATGAAGAAGAACAGGGACAAAATCAAGTACAAAAAATACAGAAGAAACAGTAAAAAATGATAAATGTATGACACACAAAAACAAGCATTAAATATAAAAGAAGGTACTGAAGTTAGTGATGGAGAAGATATAACCTGGAACATAGTTAAAAAAGAAAGAACAATTCTATGGGTAAAAGAGTGAGTGAAAGAGAAAGAAAAAAAAAATACTGGATTAAACACACAGAAAATGAAGGAAGAAAAATGGTGAAGGTTTTATTCTTTTTCCTTAAACATTTTACTAAATAGAAATAATGGTAATTGTAGGACATTAGCATTGAACGTTAACATTTTTTTAAGAGCATACTTATAAGACTAGCTGTTATATACTGATGTAAAAAATGTGATAGTGATATGATACTAGAAGATACAAGATTTTTAATGAAAGATGAATAATTTCAAACAGAATGTCTGTGGGATAATGAGATATACTGGAATTTAAGACAAGATTTGCATTCAGGAATAGCAATATTTATGAAAAAGACAGTTAAGGTGCTTGATGTTACTATAATTTTAATGGGCAGGATTATGTTTATTGATGTTAGATGGATAGATAAACTCCATAGAATAATTGCATTATATGCATATGTAACTAGTAAAGAAAGAGAAGATATGTTTACCTTAATACTGAACTATAATGCTATTACTTTGAAAGTTATTATAGAAGGAGACTTAAGGCTCTTGCCACCCCTATATTGCTTTTTTAGGCAAAGTTCAAAGGACAAAACCACCACCGTAACAGGTACAAGCATGCAAAATCTGAAGGTAATGCTACTCAATGCTAGAAATCTAAACCTCAAAATGCATTCTCTCGAGGCACTCCTAAAAATGGAGAACATTGATATCTGTGCATTAACTGAGACCTGGTTCAAGGTTCCAGAGAGCACCCCTGCAATACCAGGCTACAACTCTTACCACACTTTTCGGCCACAAAACCAGGACCGAAACACTAAAGGTAGAGGAGTGTCCACATTCACCAAGTATATTCACAAAACCAGGCTAGTTGTCCAACAAAATGCGTCTGAAATTCTCCAGGTGCAACTAACACTAGGTAAGACTGCAATCCAAATTGTAGCTTGCTACAAATCCCCCAACATGCCCCAAGATTCTCACTACACCTTTCTAAACATACTGGAATATATTAAGATACAACCAAACACCCTAATACTGGGTGATTTCAAATACCCTGCCATTAACTAGGAAAACTACTCTTGTACCAACTCCTTTGCCCAACAGTTCCTGGAATTCATAAATTCCAACGCCCTGGATCAACTAATCCTTAGTCCCACCAGGGGCTCCAATATCCTAGACCTGGTCATTACCAACATGGGAAATCGATGCTCCACACCTATGGTCACCCCCTCGATGGTCAGGTCTGGCCATAAGATAATCACCCTTGACATCCACATCCCACCCCCACCCCTCAGTAAGGAAACCTCCATAAAAAACTTCTCCAAAGCCAACTTCATACTACCAAAGTCAGAAGTGACAAACTATATGGCACCCATGCAGACGGGAACTGAAAGTTCGACTGCTGAATCCTACACTAAGGCACTGTACGAACACATCCACTTGTGCATGAATCGTGCCATCCCCAATAGAATCAAGACACTCTCCTCCCAAAAAAGGAAGCCAATCTGGTGGTCCCTTGCCATAAACAAACTTTACAACAAAAGGAAGAAACTGTTGCAGAAAAGAAGAAAATCCCAGGATGCAAAAAACTCCCTTACCAGCCTCAGTAAGAAGCTGAGATCCCTCATAAAATCCTCCAAAGCTAGTTACGAAAATAAAATTGCCAAAAATTCCAAAGACAACCACAAGGCATTCTATAGCTATGTCAAGAATCTAAATGGCAATGGTCAGATCTGCTCTGAGCTACAGCAGAATGGTATTAAATATACTGATCTCAAGGATATTGCCAATATCCTGGCAGATCGATTCAGTGCAAACTTCACCCCCCTCTCACCCCCTAAAGGACCCATCTCAATACTGAAAGATTGACAAATTCTGGTAATAATGGCCACACATGTAAAAAACGCACTCTCCAAAGCTAAGAATACAGCATCCATGGGACCAGATGACATCCCAGGCTGTGTACTACATGAACTACAAAATGAACTGGCACCTCACCCAAGTGTCATGTTTAACCATAGCCTCACCTCAGGCTTCGTGCCCACTGAGTGGAGCACAGCTACAGTTATCCCACTCGACAAGGGGGGATCCAACTTGGATCCCGGGAACTACTGCCCCATCATTCTGACGAGCCTGATCTGCAAGGCCATGGAACGTATTATCATGGAACTTATAAACAAAGAGACTGGCAACCTTCAAACACTGGACCCCACGCAGTTTGGGTTCATGAATGGACAATTTTGTCTCCTGAACCTGATTGACTTCTTCGAATCAGTCTCCATAGCCGTGGACAAGGGTAAGGTGGTCCAAACAGCCTATCTGGACCTCGCCAAGGCCTTCGATACCATCTCCCACTTGGAATCATATTTAAACTTACTAGGCTGGGCATTAATCCCTACATCGCTCAATGGGTTGCCAACTGGCTTACTGACAGAACCCACACTGTAAAAGTAGCCGATTCCAAATCCAGCTCCAGACAAGTGATAAGTGGAATACCACAGGGTTCAGTCCTGGGACCGGTCTTGTTTGGCATCTTCTTCTCTGAAGTACAGGGCAACATTAAGTGACTCTGGCTAACAAAGTTCGCAAATGACTGCAAACTGGGAGCCATTATTGAATCCCCAAATGATGTGGATATTCTGCAAAAGGGCCTTACAGAAACAGATGCTTGGTGCCAGAGCCATGGGCTCAAGCTCAATGCCAAGAAATGTAGTTATCCCCTTTGGGATAAAACATGTACCTGTGAATTACCACACAGGTGGCAGTACACTAAACACCGAAAGTGTGATATGAGTCTTAGGGACACAAGTGGACAGTGGTCTCACCTTCGATAACCACATCGCCACAACAGCCAGGAAATCCTTCTATGTAGCACACCTCATCACTAAGGTCTTGTCATCCAGAAAAATGGAGGTCATTGTCCCACTATACTCATCCCTCATTAGACCCATTATAGAATACAACACCCCGCTTGGTATGTACCTGTCAAGACATCTGCAACAACAAAGCCGCAGAAATACCTCACTAAAAGAAACACAGGCCTAAAGCAGATACCCTATGCTGACCGTCTAAAAAAACTCCACCTATACTCTGTCGCGCATCGTCTACTCAGAGGTGATCTCTGCTTAACATACAAGGCCATGTAAAACCCAGAGCCGTTGGACATGCTAGACTTAAAGAAATCCCAATCTCTCAGAGAGACATGCTCCAGGGATCTAAACCTTGTCGTCACAATGAACAAAACATGCTGGAGGGATAGGTTCCTGACCCAGAGACTCCCCAGACACTGGAATAGACAGCCGATATATGTCAAGCAGAGCACCTCTTTGGCCCTCTTCAAAAGGAACCTTGATGATTGGATGGGAGATCGGAAATTCACCCCAGGGATCAAGTCAATCGCCCTGCTAGACAGGGGTCCAGGAAGTAAATACTGTGGGAAGAAATAGCCAGGGAATTGTTATAGCTAGACTTGTATAGGCTCTAGGGACGATAGCCTAGTACCAACCTATAAGAAACAAAAAAAAAAAAGGGAAGGATGTAAAAAGGTTATAGAAATTATGAGATGTGGACAGTTAAGAATATGGAAGAACAATTCAAGGACATATAATAGAGGAATATACAGAGCACAGATAGACTATTTTTTGCTTTTAGAAAGATGTTAAATAAAAAATTAAAGTATATTAGACACAGTTTATCAGACCATAAAGCTAGTAATGTTAAGATAGGAAAAGTCTAAAAAGAATTAATGAAGTAGAGTGGGTAACTGAGAGTAAAAAAGGAAAGTCAGAATTATAGGATCATAGGAAGTTGCTAGGCTATTGGCCCTGAGGCCCTTACAAACCGTGGAATCCCAGGGGTGTATTTTCTGTTCCCCATCCAGTTATCCAGGTTGTGCTTGAAAAGGTTTAATGAGGTACTCTTTAATGAGGTACTATGCTTTACATGGAGAGGAAGTCTATTCCACAAAAGGGGGAGTCGCTGGGACACAAATTTGTCCTGCCAACAAGTCCTTTTGATGTCACAGATCAGGTTGAGGTCTTGCGTGTGGGTTATTTGAGTGGAGCTTGACTTGCGGATATGCAGCAGTCCCATCAGGGCGGGGTCTGAGATTGCTTTGTATGCCAGACAGAGGTCACCTCTGAGGAGTCTGTGTAGGGTAGATGTTTGAGGCCCTGGATTCTCTGGGTGAGGAATCGCTGTGGTCTTTCCAGCCGCTGCATGTGCTTTGGGAAGGAATCCAAATCCGCTCCAGGGATCTAAACCTTGTCATCACAATAAACAAAACATGCTGGAGGGATAGGTTCCTGACCCAGAGACTCCCCAGACACTGGAATAGACAGCCGATATATGTCAAGCAGAGCACCTCTTTGGCCCTCTTCAAAAGGAACCTTGATGATTGGATGGGAGATCGGAAATTCACCCCAGGGATCAAGTCAATCGCCCTGCTAGACAGGGGTCCAGGAAGTAAATACTGTGGGAAGAAATAGCCAGGGAATTGTTATAGCTAGACTTGTATAGGCCCTAGGGACGATAGCCTAGTACCAACCTATAAGAAACAAAAAAAAAAAAAGGGAAGGATGTAAAAAGGTTATAGAAATTATGAGATGTGGACAGTTAAGAATATGGAAGAACAATTCAAGGACATATAACAGAGGAATATACAGAGCACAGATAGACTATTTTTTGCTTTTAGAAAGATGTTAAATAAAAAATTAAAGTATATTAGACACAGTTTATCAGACCATAAAGCTAGTAATGTTAAGATAGGAAAAGTCTAAAAAGAATTAATGAAGTAGAGTGGGTAACTGAGAGTAAAAAAGGAAAGTCAGAATTATAGGATCATAGGAAGTTGCTAGGCTATTGGCCCTGAGGCCCTTACAAACCGTGGAATCCCAGGGGTGTATTTTCTGTTCCCCATCCAGTTATCCAGGTTGTGCTTGAAAAGGTTTAATGAGGTACTCTTTAATGAGGTATTATGCTTTACATGGAGAGGAAGTCTATTCCACAAAAGGGGGAGTCGCTGGGACACAAATTTGTCCTGCCAACAAGTCCTTTTGATGTCACAGATCAGGTTGAGGTCTTGCGTGTGGGTTATTTGAGTGGAGCTTGACTTGCGGATATGCAACAGTCCCATCAGGGCGGGGTCTGAGATTGCTTTGTATGCCAGACAGAGGTCACCTCTGAGGAGTCTGTGTAGGGTAGATGTTTGAGGCCCTGGATTCTCTGGGTGAGGAATCGCTGTGGTCTTTCCAGCCGCTGCATGTGCTTTGGGAAGGAATCCAAATCCGCTCCAGGGATCTAAACCTTGTCATCACAATAAACAGAACATGCTGGAGGGACAGGTTCCTGACCCAGAGACTCCCCATAGGTTGGAACAGACTGCCCATACATGTCAAGCAGAGCGCCTCCTTGGCCCTCTTCAAAAGGAACCTTGACGATTGGATGGGATTTAGGAAATTCACCCCGGGGATCACGTCAGTCGCCCTACTAGACAGGGGTCCAGGGAAGTAAATATTGTGGGAAGAAATATCCAGGGAATTGTTATGGCTAGGCTTGTATAGGCACTAGGCCGATAGCCTAGTACCAACCTATGAAAGGGGCATTGCATTCAATAATCGGTCTTATAAGGGAAGAATATAGGGATGTTGCGACCACCTTGCCCCTGAATGAGATACCCTTACTAATGAGGTGGACCATGTAGAAAGCTTTCCATACAACGGAGGCAATATGATGGTCAAAAGTCAGTTTGCTATTAACCAGGGTTCCCAAGTCCCTCACGACTGACTGCATGCTTGGTGCCTTATTATCAATGTGATCATTTGTGGGGACGTCATTCTCCCCAAAAGGGATGATGATGCATTTTTTGGCATTTAGTTTGAGCTATGTTTCTGGCACCAGTCATTTGTTTGGGTGAGACCCTCTTGGAGGATGTCCACATCACTAGGGGAATTGATGACAGCACCCAGATTACAGTCATCTGCAAACTTGCTCAGCCATAGCCAACTAGATTTGGCCTGCACCTCTGAGAAGAATATCCCAAACAGCAGAGGCCCCAAGACTGATACCTGGGGTACACCACTTTTTACGGGTCTACTACTTGTGGTGGCTTCCCCTATTTTGACTAGGTGGGTTCTATCAGTGAGCCAGTTTGCTACTCACCTGGTAACATATGTACTGATGCCTAGTCGAGAAAGTTTATCCATTATACCTGAGTGGGAAATAGTATCGAAGGCCTTGGCCAGGTCAAGGTAAGCAGTCTGCACCATCTTCCCCTTGTCTATGGCCTTGTTGACTGTCTCAAAGAAGTCAACCACATTTAACAGATATGACCTCCACTTGACAAAACCAAACTGTGTGGGATCAAGTGTCTGGAGGTTGCCAATGTCCTTGTTAATGAGGTCCATGATAATCTGCTCCATGGCCTTGCGGATCAGACTAATAAGGTTGATAGGTCTATAATATCCTGGAACAGTGGACACTCCACCTTTGTTCAAATGGATGACAGTAGCTGTCCTCCACTTGGTTGGGACAAAGCCGGTACTCAGGCTTTGGTTGAATAGGGTGCCTAATGGTGCTGGAAGTTCCAGCCTGAGTTCATGTAGAATGTAGCCTGGGATGTTATCAGGTCCCATGGAGGCTGTATTTTGTGCCTTTGAGAGGGCAGTGGTGAATTTCTCCCTATAGATAAGTGGATGGCAGCAAATCTGTAGTCTGTGTGTGTGGCCAGCATCAGCAGTCTAAGTACCTTTATTATAATAATATTCGATTCAGGACATAAAAATGAGCTAAGGCAACAATTCTATTTCAAACCGGTTTCGGCTTGACAGCCTTCTTCAGTGAAAATAACATATAATATAAAGATCAAGCTCATAATTATTTATATGCTACCTCAACCAATGGCAAGCAATGGTATGGTCCAACCCTCTGGTTAATGCTTACATAAACACAGAATACAAATGAGTTAACTAGTTTGTACTTTAAATAACTCTTTGGAGTACATAGCATATATAACAAGGCAAAAAGTATGAGAAGTGTAAAGTAACAAGAAATATATACATATATAATATAGTAATAATAATGCTGCACAAATATTAAGTACATAACAAATAAGCAGCAAAAATGTGAATAACAAATGAATTCTATAGTTTAAACATCAGGTAATCCTTATTAGGGTGCATGGCATATATGACAAGGCAACAAATACATATAGAAAAGCAAAAAGTCTATAGTATAATAATAAAAATAATGAAAATAGTGGGCAAAGGTTATATTCATAACCAGTCGGTGGCCAAAATGTATATTACATATTTTATAATATTCGTGATTAATAGCTAAACATTATTCCAATGGACATGTAAAAATGTAAAAACAATTCCCAATATAGAGTATCATATATACATCCAAAAGTACATTATTATAATTGGTGAGACCAATGTACATAAAGAAAGTAACTAATAATGTCCCTTCCAGGTAATCTAATTACAAATAAATAATATGTTCCAATGACAATGACATAGTTTATTACCTGTTATTCATATAAGAGCACCTAAGTTGGCTTTTAAATACATTGACCATGGTATCATCGGACTACATAGTGTCCATTAGAAATATGTCAGATGATAATTATCTAGCGGAATTTTGATTGTAATATCAAAATTATTTCATCCTTAACATACTATTTCAGTATAGACCATGGTATGTATTTTATAAATGGTCATTAAGACCAAGGGGAAACAGAGCCCCGAGGTGAATGATCCAATATCTTTCCTTGTGGCTCAGAATACTGTGCCATCCCTGCTGGTTGCTCCTGTCTCCAGTAATTTTGTCAATAATTGTAAACATGAATTTAGCTTTTGGACGTTTGATGGTATGTCGATACAAAGCATTGGTTTCTTTCTTATTTCTGATATCACTCTTATGTTCACCCATTCTAATTCTAAGTGAACGTGATGTTTGTCCCACATAAAAGGCTGAACATTGGCATGTGGCCAGATATCTGACCCAACTGCTAGAGCAATTACCAAATACCCTAAGGTCACAGACTCTGCTCGTGTTTGCACTTGTAAACTGCTTTAACTTACTTACTTGATTGCAAGATGTACAGTGACCACATGGGAATGTTCCCAAAAGTTGATCCCCAGATATAGTCAGTTGTTTATATTTGGCCCCTCCACTCTCTTTATGTTTGTAGTGTGAGAATAGGGCTCCTAAGGTTCTGCCCCGTCTATATGAGAATTGACATTTTGATCCCAAAATTTCTTTAAGGTGGTTGTTAGCTAATAAAATGTTCCAATTGGCATCAAGAATATTTCTGATGACAATGTGATTCCTACCAAATGTAGTTACAAACCTTAATGTGGATTCCTGTGTCGTCTTTGGGTGAACTCCATATTTTAGTAGTGTATTCCTATCCTGTTTGTCCAACCATGTACTGGCTGATATGATGTCATATTGATGATATCCTCTCTCTAAGGATCTATTCTGAAGGTCTGCCTTGGCTTCTTCAAAATCTGTTCTAGAGGAGCTAATGTGTTTGATCCCGAGAAACTGAGATTTAGGTATGTTACGGATGGAGTGGCGTGGATGCATACTGGATGCATGAAGTAAATTATGATACTGTGGATATTTTCTGTGAATTTTGGTACTCAATGTGTGATCAAAATTTCTGTAAACTGTTACATCCAAAAAATCAATAGTTTTGGCATCATATGTTATTGTAAATTGAATACCCCAAATATTACCATTGAGATATTCCACAAATTCCTGTAAATATGTAGAATCAGCACGCCACACCATCCAACAGTCATCCAGGTGCCTACGCCATATGTCAATTTCCACCATATACATATATATATATATATATATATATATATATATATATATATATATATATATTATGTAGTGGATTATATATAAAGCATTCCTCTAGATGTGCCATAAATAAATCGGCATAAATGGGGGCAAAAGATGTCCCCATGGCAGTACCTTGTAATTGCCAGTAGCATTCCCCTTGGAAGAAGAAGACATTTTATTGCGCACATGTTCCGCCATACAAATAATAAGTGTGTTGAAACCAGGTAGATAGAGGTTAGTCTTTTCTAACCAGTATTGTAATGCCTGCAACCCTGCCCAATGTGGTATGCTAGTGTATAACGCTTTAACATCTAACGTACACATGAGCCAATGTGGTTCCAATTGTGTGTCTTGTATGATTTGTAAAAATTGTGTTGTGTCCTGTATTCTAGCCCTAACCTCTGTTAATAGTGGTTTTAGTTGTTGTGTCAAAAATACAGATAGTGGTTCCGTAAGTGAGCCAATACCTGGCACAATCGGTCTACCTGGTGGTTTAGAGATCGATTTATGAATTTTCGGAAGTAGATACAAAATTTGCTTTTGTGGGTTTGTCACTGTAAGATGTTTGGCTGTATTCTGAATGATAATGCCTTCTTCAACTGCCAAGTCAAGAAAAGAGTCAATCTCTTTTTTGAATTTGGTAGTGGGGTCTATACCCATATGCATATAGCATTTAGTGTCTGACAATTGTTCCAGGCTTTCATTGATATAGTAGTCAATATTAAGAATCACAACCGCCTCTCCTTTATCTGCTGGTAATATGGCTATATTGTGATTGTCCTTTAGTTCAGCTAGGGCCATTTTTTCAGACATAGTGATATTCTCATTGATGATATGTGATTCAAAGTGAGGAAAATGTAAGTCCTGTAGTACAGACTGTTGGAATATAGCCACATGTTTGTTCACAGGTGGTTGAAATTGGGATTTGTGAAATTTGAAGTCAGCGGATCTTTGAGAAGTGGATGAGTTTTGATCTGAAAAAAATATTTTCAAGTTAAGATTGCGGCAAAAATCCATAACATCTGATACAGTATTGTATTCATCACAAAAAAAACTAGGTACAAATCCCAATCCTTTATTTAATAGTTTTTGTTGTTCATCAGTTAAGACAATATCAGACAGGTTTAATACATTATTGTACTTGGGTTCTATTGTCTGAGTAAGGTTTTTATCAGCCCCTCCATTGATTCTGTACCAATTCCGACATTTATGTTTGCGGCCCCCCGCCGCTTTCTCCCTTGTCTAAAGGGGTTATTGATTTAGACCTTTTTCGCATTGATGATTCATGTGTTAATGCACTTTCACTATCCGTATAGGAGGACTCCTCCCCCGAGGTACTGGTGTAGTATTTATCATGGTGTTTAAGAACAGATCTTGGTCTTTTTCTTGTTCTGCCCCTAGTTGACCCAGAGTTAGTGTCATTGAATCTGACAGATCTCTGGGTATCAAATGGATGTCCCCTGTTATAATCCATGATATCACTATTAAATTTTTTGATTTTTCTGTCCTTAGTTAATTTTTCATATGAGCCGAAAATAAGAACACTGCTTCCCAAACAAAGAATCACGTTCAGTTCCACCCAGAAGGAAAACTCGCTGTTAAACAATGATACGACCTTTATTGTAAGCACATAACACACATAGACTTGGTAACAGCGACGTTACTAAGTGAAAAAAATAATAACTTTCCAGCAATGAACTAACAGAGCATAAAGGAGAGTCCAGCGTTTTGCTGATCAAGCGCTTTCATCCACCATACTGTGGATTTCATCAGGATCAATTAATCAATTAAATATACCTTTTTAAATCTTTTTTTGGCACCAAACTCCATTCAAGCAATACTTAACAAATGTCTATATATGATATAATATAATACATAATAAATACAAATTACATTCAAACTGTAAATGACAACAAACTATTTGATTTTTACAAACTAAAAGGAACCTGAGTATTCATTACCTCATTGTGTTCCAAAACATACGTTCTATTCATTTAAAATTCACTGGGGCTGTACTTGAATAAAATACTATGCTATTATTTGTAAAGAAACAAATTGCCTGATCACTGATTTAAAACGATAAAATAATAAAATGTTTTCGTTGAAAACAATTAATTTTTTAAAAAAACATAACTTCAGTCATATAATTTATTATAAAAATATAAAGGATATATATGTATATGCATAATGTATACGTAAAAAAATACATGTATACAAATGTGTAAAAAGTATATATATATGAGATATATATAAATGTGTGTGTGAAAATGTGTGTTAAAAATTCATACCTTGAGGGAAAACTAAATCTATGGAAGTATATGTACATATATTACATATTACAGTTTTAAATTTGCTATTATTGACAAAGTTCAAATAAGTATTAGGGGAGGTAATACGAATGTGTTATTATCTGAAAAAGAGGTAAAATGGAAAATATTGATGGATGCGTCCACCTTACCTGGATTAAATGAATATATAAGCATCAAACCTATTTTACAAAAGATGTTATAATAGGTAGGATTAGCAGAATATTCTTTATACATTACATATTATATATTATTAATTTAATATTCCCTCAGCTTAGAATTTTCTGGTTTGAGTTGAGTGGTATGTGCTAATATCCAAGGACAAAGGGATTGTTAGACATTAACACTATTGAGAAGAACATTTAGATTTATCAGTACATATACTTCCATAGATTTAGTTTTCCCTCAAGGTATGAATTTTTAACACACATTTTCACACACACATTTATATATATCTCATATATATATATTTTTATATATATTTTTTACACATTTGTATATATGTATTTTTTACGTATACATTATGCATATACATATATATCCTTTATATTTTTATAATAAATTATATGGCTGAAATTATGTTTTTTTAAAAAATTAATTGTTTTCAACGAAAACATTTTATTATCTTATCATTTTAAATCAGTGATCAGGCACTTTGTTTCTTTACAAATAATAGCATAGTATTTTATTCAAGTACAGCCCTAGTGAATTTTAAATGAATAGAACGTATGTTTTGGAACACAATGAGGTAATGAATACTCAGGTTCCTTTTAGTTTGTATAAATCAAATAGTTTGTTGTCATTTACAGTTTGAATGTAATTTGTATTTATTATGTATTATATTATATCATATATAGACATTTGTTAAGTATTGCTTGAATGGAGTTTGGCGCAAAAAAAAGATTTAAAAAGGTAGAGTTAATTGATTAATTGATCCTGATGAAATCCACAGTATGGTGGATGAAAGCGCTTGATAAGCAACACGCTGGACTCTCCTTTATGCTCTGTTAGTTAATTGCTGGAAAGTTATTATTTTTTTCGCTTAGTAACGTCGCTGTTACCAAGTCTATGTGTGTTATGTGCTTACAATAAAGGTCGTATCACTGTTTAACAGTGAGTTTTCCTTCTGGGTGGAACTGAACGTGATTCTTAATTTTTCATATGAGGCTAGTTCTTTGGACAGCCTGGCCACAGAGCTTTCATAAATGGGAAGTGAATGGTATTTTTTACACTCTGCACTGATGCTTTTAACTTCCGATATATTAGTATCAATAACTCTTTCATAATAGGAGGCCAAGACTTTAACAAAATTCATGGACCCTTCTTGTAATGCTTGATTCCATTCCATGGTTAGTCTCTCTTCAGATCTACTAACCATAGGTCGAAGTCTAATTCTAAGGCCCCGAGGAGCCATATTCTTGTGTATGTATGCTTGAAAAAGTCTCAAGTGCCAGATGTTGGCCCTTAGACTTTTTAGGCCCTTCCCAAGGTTTTGGAAAGCCAATTCACATCCATCTGATGTATCCACATTAGTATTGCTGCGGTTATTGCTTGAGACTTGTTCAACCCCAAATACACCAATATCATCTCGATCAGCACATAACCCATTGAGTATAGTATCCAGATCCATTGTTGGAAATATAATTTGAAAAACACATTTTTAAAGTGATGATAATTGGTCTGACTGTCCCAAGAAACAAGCCCCACTCAATTTCAATAATCAGCCAGATATTAGGGATATCCGGGGTGCCTAAGTTAAAATATTGATGAATATTTAGCTAGAGGCAGAACCAGAAAATTCCAGTACGTCCAAAACATCAATCCGTGTTGTTAATAACAAAGGACAAGAATATCATAATCCAGTTTGAAATTTCAAACATATGTATCCAACAGTAAAAATTCAAAACATAAATGCTTTGGCCCCCAGTAATACATGTATATAGAGATTTCAATAGTACTAGATGATCACACCCTTATTTATCTTAATGGGTGATCCCAATCCTTCTTATTAGTATCAAAGCACATGGATATCATAAACTAGTTTAAACCTCAAAAGGTTAAGTACCCTGTGATCTTATGCTTCAAACATATGTATTCAACAGTAAATGTTCAAATTAAAGAAAATTCTAGCCCCTAATATTGGGTTTTGCCAAATATGCATACATATTGACTACTATATCAATGAAAGCCTAGAACAATTGTCAGACACTAAATGCTATATGCATATGGGTATAGACCCCACTACCAAATTCAAAAAAGAGATTGACTCTTTTCTTGACTTGGCAGTTGAAGAAGGCATTATCACTCAGAATACAGCCAAACATCTTACAGTGACAGACCCACAAAAGCAAATTTTGTATCTACTTCTGAAAATTCATAAATCTATCTCTAAACCACCAGGTAGACCAATTGTGTCAGGTATTGGCTCACTTACGGAATCACTATCTGTATTTATGACACAACAACTAAAACCACTATTAACAGAGGTTAGGGCTAGAATACAGGACACAACACAATTTTTACAAATCATAGAAGACACACAATTGGAACCACATTGGCTCATGTGTACGTTAGATGTTAAAGCGTTATACACTAGCATACCACATTGGGCGGGGTTGCAGGCATTACAATACTGGTTAGAAAAGACTAACCTCTATCTACCTGGTTTCAACACACTTATTATTTGTATGGCGGAACATGTGCTCAATAAAATGTCTTCTACTTCTAAGGGGAATGCTACTAGCAATTACAAGGTACTGCCATGGGGGAATCTTTTGCCCCCATTTATGCCGATTTATTTATGGCACATCTAGAGGAATGCTTTATATATAATCCACTACATAATATATATATGGTGGAAATTGACATATGGCGTAGGCACCTGGATGACTGTTGGATGGTGTGGCGTGCTGATTCTACATATTTACAGGAATTTGTGGAATATCTCAATGGTAATATTTGGGGTATTCAATTTACAATAACATATGATGCCAAAACTATTGATTTTTTGGATGTAACAGTTTACAGAAATTTTGATCACACATTGAGTACCAAAATTCACAGAAAATATCCACAATATAATAATTTACTTCATGCATCCAGTATGCATCCACGCCACACCATCCATAACATACCAAAATCTCAGTTTCTCAGGATCAAACACATTAGCTCCTCTAGAACAGATTTTGAAGAAGCCAAGGCAGACCTTCAGAATAGATCTTTAGAGAGAGGATATCATCAATATGACATCATATCAGCCAGTATATGGTCGGACAAACAGGATAGGAATACACTACTAAAATATAGAGTTCACCCAAAGACGACACAGGAATCCACATTAAAGTTTGTAACTACATTTGGTAGGAATCACAATGTCATCAGAAATATTCTAGATGCCAATTGGAACATTTTATTAGCTAACAACCACCTTAGAGAAATTTTGGGATCAAAATGTCAATTCTCATATAGACGGGGCAGAACCTTAGGAGCCCTATTCTCACACTACAAACATAAAGAGAGCAGAGGGGCCAAATATAAACAACTGACTATATCTGAGGATCAACTTTTGGGAACATTCCCATGTGGTCACAGTACATCTTGCAATCAAGTAAGTAAGTTAAGGCAGTTTACAAGTGCAAACACGAGCAGAGTCTATGACCTTAGGGTATTTGGTAATTGCTCTAGCAGTTGGGTCAGATATCTGGCCACATGCCAATGTTCAGCCTTTTATGTGGGACAAACATCACGTTCACTTAGAATTAGAATGGGTGAACATAAGAGTGATATCAGAAATAAGAAAGAAACCAATGCTTTGTATCGACATACCATCAAACGTCCAAAAGCTAAATTCATGTTTACAATTATTGACAAAATTACTGGAGACAGGAGCAACCAGCAGGGATGGCACAGTATTCTGAGCCACAAGGAAAAATATTGGATCATTCACCTCGAGGCTCTGTTTCCCCCTGGTCTTAATGACCATTTATAAAATACATACCATAGTCTATACCGAAATAGTATGTTAAGGATGGAATAATTTTGATATTACAATCAAAATTCCGCTAGATAATTATCATCTGACATATTTCTAATGGACACTATGTAGTCCGATGATACCATGGTCAATGTATTTAAAAGCCAACTTAGGTGCTCTTATATGAATAACAGGTAATAAACTATGTCATTGTCATTGGAACATATTATTTATTTGTAATTAGATTACCTGGAAGGGACATTATTAGTTACTTTCTTTATGTACATTGGTCTCACCAATTGTAATAATGTACTTTTGGATGTATATATGATACTCTATATTGGGAATTGTTTTTACATGTCCATTGGAATAATGTTTAGCTATTAATCACGAATATTATAAAATATGTAATATACATTTTGGCCACCGACTGGTTATGAATATAACCTTTGCCCACTATTTTCATTATTTTTATTATTATACTATAGACTTTTTGCTTTTCTATATGTATTTGTTGCCTTGTCATATATGCCATGCACCCTAATAAGGATTACCTGATGTTTAAACTATAGAATTCATTTATTCAGATTTTTGCTGCTTATTTATGTACTTAATATTTGTGCAGCATTATTATTACTATATTATATATGTATATATTTTTTGTTACTTTACACTTCTCATACTTTTTGCCTTGTTATATATGCTATGTACTCCAAAGAGTTATTTAAAGTACAAACTAGTTAACCTCATTTGTATTCTGTGTTTATATAAGCATTAACCAGAGGGTTGGACCATACCATTGCTTGCCATTGGTTGAGGTAGCACATAAATAATTATGAGCTTGATCTTTATATTATATGTTATTTTCACTGAAGAAGGTTGTCAAGCCGAAACCCGTTTGAAATAGAATTGTTGCCTTAGGTCATTTTTATGTCCTGAATCAAATATTATTATAATAAAGGTACTTAGACTGTTGATGCTGGCCTCTTGTGTTTACTGGTACATTGGTTTGGCCGTGCATACCGTACTGGCGAGGTGTGGAGTTTGTTCAGTCTGTGTGTCTGGGCCAGGCCCTGCTATGTTTGGCTAGAGCATTTCTCTCGTCTTGTGACCCTATGGCTTGAAAGTGTTCCCTGATCCTGTCCTTAAGTTTTCTTGTTGTTTTCCCTATGTAATAGGCCTCACAGAGTGTGCAGATACCTATGTACACTACATTAGTAGATTGACAATTACAGTGTTACTGAATCTGGATTCGGTGCTTCTGGGTCTTCAGGACCACTATATCTGTGGCCAGTACTTTTTTGCACCAGTTGCAGTGCCACATTGGCTCATGCCTGGGGGGTGCGCGTAGGGGGTCTGCCTAATATGTGTGGTGGTTTCAAAGGTGTGCTTCAGATTGCATGACCTTCTGCAGCTGAACAAGGGTGCTGTCCCTAGTAAGGGGGCCAGTTCAGGGGTGCTTTCGATGATCCTCCAGTGTTTGCTAAGGATTTCCCTGAATATGGTTGCATCCACAGAAATGGGGATTGGGAATCTTGGCGTGCTTTCTGGAGACTTGGAGGGTGCTGGTGTGAACCCGCTTCGAAGAATGGGTGGGTACTTTGTGTCCCTGTTTTGGACCACAAATTTTATTTGGGAATTTATGATGTGGTCCGAATAGTGTCTCTCTAGGAATAACTTTTAACAGAGAACATTCTTTGAGAAAGGCCTGGTCATTGCTGGTGATCCTGCAAATTCTAATGCTCTGTCCCTTAGTGATGTTATTTTTCATGAAGGGAGGTTGCTGACTTTGGTAGTCAAGGTGGCAGTTTCGGAATGTTTATTTTCTGTACAGTTTGGAGCTAAAAGTTTTCTTTTCAGTGTCTAAGGAAATGGTGAGATCCAAGAAATGGATCTCCATGCCCTTGCCAGACAGGGTGAATTCCAAGAGCTTTAAGCTGGAATCTATTTTCCAAAGGAAAAGTTCCAGTTATGTGTGGGTGCTCTCCCAGATGAAAAAGATATTGTCTATGTATCTTTTGTATAGACAAACTTTTTCAAACCGTTTGATGTGAGTGAGTGTTTGGTCTTCCCAAGAACCGAGCACAAGGTTAGCATAAGCCAGGGCCATTTTTGCACCCATGGCTACTCCTCGTGTCTTTTGTTAGATGTCTTTTTGTAACTCGAAAAAGTTGGTGTTAAGCACCAGGGACACGAGTTCCATAAGTCCCTTAATCAATGTTCTTCCTAACCTGGTGCGTTTCCTCAAAAAACTACTGGCTAGTTCAGTGTCTTTCTTATGTGGGATGCTTGTGTACAGGGCCACAACATCCAGGGTGACTAGGGTTTGACTCTCCCCTGTGACTTTGTACCTGGAAAGCTCTTTCAAGAATAGCCAGGAGTCCTTCAGGTAAAATTCCACCTTTTGGGCGACGGGATTAAAAATACTGTCAAGCAGTTCCGAGATGAACTCCATTTTAGTTTTCCTCGACGAGATAATGTGCCTGAAGGGGGGATTCTGAGCATTCTTGTGGATCTTAGGGATTCCAAACAGCTTTCATAGGTGGGGTGGCATTTATGTGAATTCCTTGGTGGAAATGTACCCTTCCTGTAATACCCTGACTAATGTTAGATCAACTTCCTGGAATGCAGTAGTTACTTGCTCCCCTGTAACTTTTTTATAACATTTGTCTGCTGCTAACCCTTGGTTAATCTTATCCACGTATTCTGTCTGGTCCATGACGACTATCCCTGTCCCTTTGTCTGCTTTCATTATTCTAAGTTCAGAATTGGAGTGGATAAGTTTTAGAGCTGTGCGCTCTTCAGTACTTAGGTTAAACTATTTGTGTGCGGGTTTGTGGGCCAGGGCTTCATTGATGTCCTGTTCACACAGCACAGAAAATACATTCAGATCATTGTGTAAGGTCGGGTTAAGCAAACTCTTTCTTTTTAAGCCATCACTTTCATAATTATCATTATTAAGGTCATGCAACCAGTGTTTAAGGTTCAATTTGCAAACAAACAGTTTGAAATCTATGATTACATTACTAATCTTAGCCCTCTGTGCTGGAATATAGTTCAAACCCTTGTTGAGTAGAGAAATGTCCCCTGGGCTAATATTTTGTCTACTTAGATTAAAAACAGTTTTCTCAGTGGCTATCCAATTAACTTGATAGTTCACAGTACCTGTACTGGTGGAATAGCCTTGGCTGTTTTGTATCAGAATAGGGGTTTTCTTGGTCTTCCTCATGGCCATCTCCTACCCCATACCACATTGTTCTGCTGTTGTCCTTGATCTAAAAAATCTTGTCCTTGACCATGGTACAAAAAATCCTGCTGCTGTCCATGGTCTGCTGGGCCCAATTTTTGTCTTCGGTGTGAAAGGTCATTTTGTTGGGGGTTCAGGTGTTGCTGGTTCTGATTCCTGGTTCTTTGCTGGGCTGGAGGTCTTGATTCAACTTCTCTTTGTTCTTCGGCTTCTGATGGGCCTGTTTTACTGGGGTGTTTTGCTGTGACACCAAATCTATGATGCCTCTTTCTCTGTTGGAATGGTCCTCCTCTCTAATAGTATAGCTTGGTGGGTGGTGTTGTCTCATTGTTTAGTCATTGGTTTTGGTGGGCTTTTTGAATTTGAACACAGTCTTGTTCCGATATTGTACTAGGTCCCTTTCAAGTTTCTGGCTCTTTCTTGAAACCAATGTGGCTGTATGGCGGGAAATCTTAGCTTGGTATGGGTGTGCTTGTATAATATTGTTCAGTTCATGGATATCTCCTGCCAGGCTTTCCATTTTTTGTCTGTTGTGGTCCACTAACAGTTTCATTACTTTGAGCACCGTTTCATTATATAGCTGGCACAAAGTGTTGAATAGGGGACTACCCTCTTCAATACAGTTGGGAAACCTATAGCATGTAAGTCCCTGTGGAACTACCTCACTAGAAAGGCATTTGGCGGGGTAATAGTTATCACATTCGATTGTCGCATACATGGCAAGCAGTCTCTCAAGTTTCATGATCAAAAACTGGCAGTGCCTGTACGTGGTGTTATCACTGTATAAGTTTTGGAAGTTACCTTTTTTGTCCTGTTCTGGTTGAGAAAATGGGTTGCCTGCTGCTGGGGCTAGCAGTCCTTCCATGAATCCTTGGTTTTGCATGATTCCCTTGGGTCGAGCTGCTTCTTGGGGGGGGGGGGGTCCTCCATTAACTGGAAGGGTCGGGTACTCTCCTTGTTTGTTGTTCCCACCACTTCCATCATTTGTTCTGGGGGTTGGTGGTGGAGCATTCCCTTGGCCTGTGGCTTGGTCGTTTATTCCTCTGTTGCCTCTATGGCTTAGTTTAAATGCTGGAGTAGGCTCTGTGCTTTGTCCGCCACATACTCCAAACCCCAAAGCACTGAATCCAAATTTGGTGCCAGTGTAATTGTCAATCTACTAATGTAGTGTACATAGGTATCTGCACACACTGTGAGGCCTATTACATAACAACAAGAAAACTTTAGGACAGGATCATGGAACACTTTCAGGCCATAGGATCACAAGACAAGAGAAATGTTCTAGCCAAACATAGCAGGGCCTGGCCCACACACACACAGACTACAGATTTGCTTCCATTGAACAGGTAAACCTCATTTTTGGAGATCCCAGTCCAATAATAGAAATTAAAGAGATAAAAGGCAACTCTTGCTCCATGCAGACAAAAAGCCAGGGTTTAATGGTCACATTAGCATTAAAAATATGCTGAGATGGATTAGATAGGAGGTGTCAACAAAACACATTCCTTCAAAGTACACACCCACCCCCTCCCAGTTACATTCTCAGACAATACAAATGTAAGAAATTACAGTACTTCATTTAAAACCATTCTGATGAAGTTCGATTACGTATAGTCTAATGAATGAAAGCGTTCAATGGAAAAGAAATAGACTGATAACACTTGTAAGTTTTGCTGACTGCTAAATTACTTTTTAAGAAACTGCTTGATTTGACTGCACTCCTCTGCTTGAGAAGCATGTTGAAGAAATAAAGCTGTATTTTAAAAGAAATCCAAGGCCTCAGGTTGGTTCTTCCTCAACTGGAAGTTTTGAAGTTCATAAGTAAATATACATACAGCAGTGGGTCTGGATGGCTTAGAATATCAAAAGTATAAAAACATGACAGTAAGTCAAAAGATGTGTTTCACAGAAGTATTAAACAAGTGGCTTAATGAAGGATTCAAATAGAAGGAATTATTTAGTGGAATATTTACATTTGTATGGAAAAAAGGTGAGAAAATATATAACAAATAAGAAATTAGAGGCCTATTGTTTTGAATAATACTGATTATAAAATCTTTCTGAAAATACTACAGAAAAGAATAGAACCAAAACTTAAGAATATTCTATTAGATTCAATATATAGTGTTAAAGGAAAAGGATGTCAAAAATTATTAATGATTTTAGAAAAATTGTAGATGACAAGCTAAATAGACAAGAAAAGACTAATTATGGTAGGGGATCTAAGCAAAGCTTTTGATGCTATTCAGCATAATATGCTATAGAATATATTCGAACTTTATAATTTAGGTACGAAATGTGTGTACTACAGCATACATACTGACAAAATTAAAGTTTTGAATAATGGATGACTGCAGAAAGAATAAGTACTAAAAGAGGCATAAGGCAAAATGTCCTTTTAGTAACATTAAAAGCACTACACCCTCACAAACTCCCCTTGAGTACCTTGTTCCCCATTGGCTCTTTTTTTAAATTATAAAGGAATTCCCAATACTATTCTAGCATGCCCAAAGGTCAGTTGTCAATCTCCTCTCCGGTCCAGCTGGTGAATCTGGGAATCTTGAGGCAACGTTACAACTGCCTCATGTACACAGACAACCCTCTCCTCCTCCCAACAAATTCCAACACATGTGAGAGATGCAACCATATAGCCAAACTGGAGGCTAAGCTCTCTCAACTCAGTACTGGCGTAACCAGTCAGGAGAAGAAGGAAACCACACTCACTACAATTCCAGTCTCACATAGACCTACCACGACAACAAACCAAACACATAAACACACAAAAACATACTCGGAGGCTCTAAATAAAAATCTGCCTAAGCAGCAGAGACCTCCAAAGCAGACACCCAAGCAAGCGCTACCCCAAAACAAAACACGTGCAACACATAGCTCAAAAAGCCAGTGTGCCGAACAGTCACAGCCCTTAAGGCTAAACAACACACCTGATACACTTGTAATAGGTGACTCTATCGTCAGGTACACTGACGTCCTGCTCACCAGGCTGAACAAGGAGAAGGTCACGGTGAGCTGCCTGTCGGGCGATAGGATCCGCCACATAACACAAGCACTCAGGTCACTCCAAGACAAGTACAAATATGACTCAGTCATTGTCCATGCTGGTGTGAATGACCTGAGACGTACCTCCCTGAACTACATGGAAAGAGACATAGAGGAGCTCTCTGAGCATGTAGCCCAGGCCGGTATGACCCTGACCTTGAGTAGCATCTTACCCTCACCAAGAATGATGCCACAATATGAAGACAAGATGATCAATTTCAACAATTGACTTAAGTGTTGGTGTCATTCAAAGGGGATCCAATGCCTGTCAGCCTGGGATGACATGCTCGACAAGCCACGATGCTTCGCTAGGGACGGCTTGCACCTGTCACTCCTGGGCTTTCGGATATTGGCAAAGGCTCTTGCTACCCCCATAGTGCCTTTTTTAGGCAAGGCTCAAAAGACAAACCCACCTCCATAGGTATCACAAGGGATAAGAAACTAAGAGTAATGCTACTCAACGCCAGAAGTCTAAACCTCAAGATGCATGCACTCGAAACTCTCCTTAGCATGGAGAACACCGATATCTGTGCAGTAACAGAAACCTGGTTCAAGGCTCCCGAGAGCACCCCAGCACTACCAGATTATACCTCATACCATGCTTTTCGGCCCCAAAACTTGGACCGAACCACAAAAGGAGGGGGAGTATCAATATTCGTCAAAGATACCCACACCTCCAGGTTGGTGGAACAGCATGAAGCATCAGAGACTATCCATGTGCAACTAACTGCGGGTAAAACTGCCTTCCAGTTTATAGCCTGCTACAGACCACCCTCCCAAACACAGGAACCCCACTTAGTCTTCCAGAGAATACTGGAAAATATGAAGGTCTCTCCAAACACCATTATATTGGGCGACTTCAACTACCCAAACATAGACTGGGAGCATTACTCTAGCTCCAACACCCTAGCCCAAAGGTTCCTAGAATTTATAAACTCAAATGCTATGGAACAACTTGTTACCACTCCCACAAGAGGGGAAAACATACTGGACCTGATAATCACCAACATGGGGACACATCCCGACCCCACCCCCTGCCCAGAAAACCACAGATAAAAACTTCTCTAAAGCAAATTTCACACACCTCAAAACCGAGGCGAAATCCTTCAAAGCCCCCGGGCCTGTGGAAAATACAGCCCAGACCGCAGAATCCTTTATAAACGCATTCTATGAACACCTTCAGGAATGCATGGTTTATGCAATCCCAAATAAAACCAAGACCCAATCCTCCAAAGGCAGACGTCCTGTCTGGTGGACCCCAGCCATAAACAAACTATACAATAGAAGGAGGAAGCTACTACATGATAGAGCAAAATCCCAAAAAGGGAAGGCATCTCTGACCAGTATTAGCAAAAACTACGGGCACTCATAAAATCGTCTAAGGCCAGCTTCGAGAGAAAAATTGCACAGGACACTAAGGATAATCACAAGGCTTTCATTAGTTATGTTAGGAACCTGGGTGGGAATTCCCAGATATGCTCAGAATTGGTCCAAAATGACAAAAAATACACGGAGCCCACAGACATTGCCAACATCCTAGCTGTCAGGTTCAGTGCAAACTTCTCCCCTCTCCCCACCAAAGGGCAAATATCTATCCCAACAGAGTGCTGCCCCTGACATCTCAGATGCTCAGGTAAGAGCCGCCCTCTCCAAAGCAAAAACACAGCATCAATGGGACCAGATGGTGTCCCGGGCTGCGTCCTACATGAACTCCAAGAAGAGCTAAACCCAAACATAAAACTACTGTTCAATCTTAGCCTTACTACAGGATATGTACCCAAAGAGTGGCGTACAGCAACAGTGGTCCCTTTCCACAAAGGTGGTGCCTCAATGGATCCTGGAAACTATCGCCCCATAAGCCTGACTAGCTTGGTCTGCAAAGCTATGGAAAGCATCATCATGGACCTCATAAATAAAGATATTGGGGACCTACAGACACTGGATCCTACCCAGTTTGGCTTTGTTAAGGGCAGATCCTGCCTCTTAAACCTGGTCGATTTCTTTGAAACAGTCACCAAGGCCATTGACGAGGGGAAGGTGGTCCACACAGCCTACCGGACCTCGCAAAAGCCTTCGATACAATACCCCACTCGGGCATTATAGATAAGCTCACCAGCTTAAATATAAACCCCTATGTCACTAGATGGGTTGCAAACTGGCTCAAGGACAGAACCCACATGGTTAGAATTGCTGGAGCCATGTCAGACTCCAAACCAGTTACAAGTGGCGTCCCACAAGGCTCAGTCCTGGGACCTCTCTTGTTCGGTATATATTTCTCGGCGGTACAGGCCAACACGGAAGGACTGTGGCTGACCAAGTTCGCAGATGACTGCAAACTGGGTGCCATAATCAACTCTCCAGCCGACACAAGCATCCTCCAAAAGGGCCTCATAGAAACGGACAACTGGTGCCAGAGCCATGGCCTCAAGCTAAATGCCAAAAAGTGTATAGTCATCCCCTTTGGCAAAAACAAAGTGCCCACAAATTACCACATGGGTGGTAATCCATTAAGTACAGAAGAAGTCATTAAGGACCTGGAGACCCAAGTTGATAGCAATCTCTCATTTGACAACCACGTGGCCAAAGTGGTTAGAAAAACATTTTATATAGCCCACCTAATCATGAAGGGATTCACATCTAGATCAGGGGAGGTCATCGTACCTCTTTACTCATCCCTCATCAGGCCCATAATTTAGTACAATGCCCCTTTTGGGATGTACCTTACCAGACACCTGCAGCAACTGGAAAGACCCCAAAAGTACCTCACCAAGAGGATCAAAGGGCTCAAACAGATGCCATATGCTGCCCGGTTAAAGAAACTCCAGCTCTACTCAGTGGCATACCGCCTGCTCAGAGGCGATCTGTGCCTGACGTATAAAGCCATGTCCAACCCGGAATTAATGGACATGCTGCACCTCAGAAAATCCAAATCCCATCGAGCTACGTGCTCGAGAGACTTGAACCTCAGCACTGAAATAAATAGGACATGCTGGAGGGACAGATTCATAACCCAGAGGCTCCCTTCACTCTGGAATAAAATCCCAGTCCAGGTTAGGCAGAGTCCCACATTGACTCTCTTCGAGAGGAATCTTGATGAGTGGATGGGAGATCGTAGGTTTACCCCGGCTATCACTTCTGTGTCACTGTTAGACAGAGGCACATTATAATAACCTCAAAAAAAGGCATAGCAAAATTAATTTAAAATGGGTGGCGAAAGCCAAACACACTCTGGCTAGGCTTATAAATGCCCTAGGGCAGATAGCCTAGTATGAACCTATGAACATATTTCCTCTAAGGCTAACTTCGAGTCCAAATTGGCCACATCCACAAAGGACAATCACAAGGCCTTCTTCACATATGTCCGCAATCTCCAAGGCGACACCCAAATCTGCTCTAAACTGGTGGTCAACAGCACCACATACACAAACGCCAGACATATAGCCAACCTGCTGGCAGACAGGTTCAGTGAAAACTTCACTCCCTTGTCCGTCCCATTAGTAAACAAGGACATCCACAGCACCTGCCCCCCTCCCCTCATCACCAGGGAGCAGGTCCTTAATGCCCTCTCAAAGGCAAAAAATACAGTCTCTATGGGACCTGATAACATCCCTTTCTGTATCCTACATGAGCTCTCAGCTCTGTTAGACACCCTATTCAACCAAAGTCTGAGCACCGGCTTCATCCCAGCTGAATGGAGGACAGCCACTGCATTAACTGTGCATAGCTAGTCTGCCCGGGAAAGACCAAATATATTGGCTCTGCAGCCTCGAGGTCTGCTTGGGGACTATGCAACAGTATTCTTACCAATCAGACTGCTGTATCCCATAGCAACCATACCAAGGAAGCGAGGTATTATCTGGCGCCATTTTTAAATTAAACTGCTAGTGCTCGCGGAACCCATCTCCTGTGGTAAGGTCATCCTGCTAAAAACTAATTTCTGCTATTTTATTTCTGTACATGGTTCTGTTAAATGCAAAGAACTGATAATGCAGTAATTCACCTGCTTGGAATGTAAGTTATTAATGCAGCTGCGTGTATTTAAGTTTACATGTAATAGGGCGAGATACACATGCTGTTGATTTAGGTAGCATGGTAGGGCGCTAGCAACTTACAAGCCTAGCACATATGCTGTTCATTGACACAGTATTGCAGGATTGAGAGCCTAATTAGCGTGTTTAGCTGATTCTTCTGTAATTGCATAGGAATGTTGCATGTTTATAGCATTTTTCTTGCCTAATTTCACATTACTATCACAACATAACATGGCAGGTATCTAGCGTTTCACAGGCCTCCTAGGAATGCTATATTCTGGCATATTTGTATATGAACATTTTTTTTAACATCTGATCCTACCATATCTACAAGGACTGTTGTAAGATTAAAGTACTATTCTTTCCTATAATTACCACTGACACTAATAGCAGAACATTGTGGCTATATATGTTAATATGATTTAACTTAGTGAAGGTCTATTGTATAGGTTCATAGGTTTATACTAGGCTATCTGCCCTAAGGCATTTATAAGCCTAGCCCAAAGTTTTGTGGCTTACGCCACCCCTTATATGAAAAAATACTGTGCCCATTAGTTTGTTGTGCCTCTGTCCAACAGTGACACAGAGATGATTCCCGGGGTAAACCTACGATCTCCCATCCACAGGTCAAGATTTCTCTTGAACAGAGCCAGCGAGGTGCTCTGCCTCACATGGACCGGGATTTTATTCCACAGCATAGGGAGTCTCTGAGTGATAAATCTATCCCTCCAGCACGTCCTATTTATATCCGTGCTAAGGTTTAAGTCGCTTGCTCTAGTGGTTTTGGTGGATTTGCATTTTTTGAGGTGGAGCATGTCCCATTAATTCCGGGTTGGACATGGCCTTGTATGTCAGGCACATGTCACCTCTGAGCAGACGGTATGCGACTGAATAGAGCTGGAGTTTCTTCAATCTTGCAGCATATGACAGATTTTGGAGTCCCTTTATCCTTTTGGTGAGGAACTTTTGGGGTCTCTCCAATTGCTGCAGATGTCGGGTGAGATACATCCCGAATGGGGCATTGTACTCGATCATTGGTCTGATAAGTGAAGAGTACAGGGGAACAATGACCTCACTAGATCTGAATGTGAATCCCTTCATGATCAGGTGGGCAATTTAGAAGGTCTTTCTAACCACTTTAGCAACGTGAGTGTCAAAAGAAAGGCCACTGTCAACCTGGGTCCCCAGGTCCCTGATAACCTCTACTCTGCTTAGTGGATTGCTGCCTATATGGTAGCTTGGGGTTACCTTGTTTTTCCCGAAGGGTATGACTATACATTTTTTGGCGTTTAACTTCAGGCCATGGCTCTGGCACCAGATATCTGTTTCCGTGAGTCCCTTCTGAAGGATATCCGTGTCCGATGCACTTTCCACTATGGCGCCCAGTTTGCAGTCGTCTGCAAACTTTGTCAGCCAAAGTCCTCCCATGTTTGCCTGTACTTCTGAGAAGTAGATGCCGAACAATAGGGCGCCAAGGACCGAGCCCTGTGGGACACCACTTGTGACCGGCTTGGAGTCTGACATAGTGCCAGCAACTCTAACCCTGTGGGTTCTGTCCTTAAGCCAGTTTGCAACCCATCTTGTGACATATGGGTTTACATTTAAGCTGGTAAGTTTTTCTACAATACCCGAGTGGGGTATTGTGTCTAAAGCCTTTGCAAGGTCAAGGTAGGCTGTATGGACTGCCTTTCCCTCATCAATGGCCTTGGTGACTGTTTCGAAGAAGTCGACCAAGTTCAAAAGGCATGATCTGCCCTTGACGAAGCCAAACTGGGTCGGGTCCAATGTCTGCAAGTCCCCTATATCTTTGTTTATGAGCTCCATTATGATCCTCTCCATAGCTTTGCAGACTAGACTTGTTAAGCTTATGGGGCGGTAATTACCAGGGTCCGTAGAGGCACCGCCTTTGTGGAGTGGGACCACAGTTGCCGTACGCCACTCCTTGGACACGTATCCTGTAATAAGGCTGAGATTAAACAGCTGCCTTATGTGCGGGTTTAATTCCTCATTTAGCTTGTGTAGCACACAGCCGGGGACACCATCCGGTCCCATTGATGCTGTGTTTTTAGCTTTAGAGAGAGCAGCTTTCACCTGCGCATTTGAGATGTCTGGGAGGCTACACTCCGCTGGGATAGTTATCTCTCCTTTAGGGGGGGAGAGGGGGTGAAGTTTGCACTGAACCTGTCTGCCAGTATGTTGGCAATGTCTGTGGGTTCAGTGATTTTTGTATCATTTTGGACTAATTCTGAGCATATCTGGGAGTTTCCACCCAGGTTCCTAACATAGCTGAAAAAGGCCTTATGATTGTCCTTTGAATCCATGGCAATTTTTCTCTCAAAATTGGCCTTAGTTGATTTTATGAGTGCTCGTATTTTTTTCTAATAATGATCAGGGGTGACTTCCTTTATGGATTTTGTTCTATCATGTAATAGCTTTCTCCTCTTATTGTAAAGTTTGTTAATGGCTGGGGTCCACCAGACTGGACGTTTGCCCTTTGTGGAAAGAGTCTTGGTTTTATTTGGGATTGCCTGATCCATGCAGTCCTGGAGGTGTTCATAGAAGGCATTTGTAAGGGCTTCCGCAGCTTGGGTTGTGGTTTCTACTGGCTCAGGGGCCTTGAAGGATACCACACCAGTCTTGAGTAGTGTGAAGTTTGCTTTAGAGAAGTTCTTCACTGTGGTCTTTTTTGTTTGGGGTGGGGGTGGGATGTGGATTTCCAGTGAGATTAGTTTATGATCAGATCTCACCAATGTATGTAGCTCTTTTAAAGTGTATCTACTGTTAAGCGCAAACGGACTGTTGTATGTAGCCGTTTTAAAGTACATCTACTGTTAAGCGCAAACGGCCTACTGCACGTAGTTGATTGCATTTACTGCTGAGCAAATGTATAAAGTGCTTTTCTTTGCCCTAATCTGTTCCCATATCTCCTTCTCCTTCCTAGGAACTCTATACTAATCTTGTCAGCCCTACCCAGCCTGCCCGCCATTGAAAGGCTCGCAATACTAGGGGACTACTGCCTGCAAAATAACAAAAAATCCACAGTCAAACTGTTTTTTTCCTGTCACCAGCAAGGAAACAAGGTTTATACTCTCTCCAATACTTATTTTGTTACATTTGGAGATTAGCTCTGTAGCGAACCGCTCGGGGGGGGGGGGGTCCGCAGCACTGGCAGAAATACACTAGGTCTTCCCAACTAATCCTGCAACTAAGGCAAAGGCTATTTTGTAAAAACAGGAGTCAAAGTTAAGTAAATCAGCTCAATACTTTTGTGCCTTCGTTGAAGGTTGGGCATCGAGCTGGCAGCTCGGCACCCGTAAAAAAATCTACTGCCAATCATTAGCAGACTGGAGTTCCGCTGTGGCGACCTCTAACCGGGAAAAGCCGAAAGAAGAAGAACAACTTTCATTTGAAATACTACATATACCTCACCTTTGGCATTAACTGTGCATAACTAGTCTGCCCTGGAAAGACCAAATAGATTGGCTCTGAAGCCTTGAGGTCTGGTTACACCCCGCTACATTTGCCTAGCTTGGCTCACTCCGCTCCCCTACCCTGTCCTCAATTTCCACCTGCCCCCACTACATCTACATTTATGCTAACCCTTCATCACCTGACCACTCCCTTACAGCCAATAAACTGCAGCCACCCAAATCACACCACCTGATTAACTCTCATCCAAACAACACTACTTGCATCCAAAGACCACGTAATACAAACTATGCTGGTCTTACATCTCTCCTACTAACCCTCACAACCCTAACCTACATTACCATCCTCACACACATGCACACCTCTACCCCACACCACCTACCATGCAACACATACCTTCACAACTATAGAAACCCACATTAGCTTCCCAATAGCCCCTCTTTATTTAATGACAACACAATATTACTTATACATAACAAGTACATTCCACTATCCTACACTAGAAAAATATCATGCAAACTCCACATAGACATTTTACAAACAATCAGACCATCTATTACTAAAGAAATACCTCCTTATCTCTGGAGATATTCACCCAAATCCAGGGCCAGGCAACATTATACCCCCAAACAAATACACTGCAGATCTACTTATCATTAACCTTAACTCTCGCAGTACATCAAACAAACTCCCTCATTTACACACATTCATAACTCACTACTCCCCTGCCATTCTAACTATAACAGAGACCTGGCTAAAACTCAGCACACAGAATGAGGAAATTCTCCCTCTGGGATATAATATCCTAAGACTAGATAGGACGGGAAAGAAGGAAGGGGGCGTTGCAATTTACTATAAAAATACACTTACTCTACAAACTCCTCTACCTAAATTTACTGCTGCTGAGATCATAGGCTTTGTGCTACTCCTAAACAAGAAAAAGAATAAAAATATTCTTTGTGCGTATATCCCTCCAGGTAATAACTCTCCAATAAATGAGGAGATTCTTCAATGGTCAAAAGAAAACCTCCCACAAGAGACTATTCTACAAGGAGACCAAAACAGTGATTGGCTAGCCTGCAATTCTAAAAAACCTCCCACAAGATAAAGCATGGAAAACCTGGAAGAAAGACAACACTAGTCTATCCAAACAAAACTATCAACACCTTAGGAATCAGATAAAAAAACAAACAAGGCTTGATAAACATACCTAAGTATCCAAAAAAAAAAAACCACTCCAACAACCCTCAAAAGTTCTGGCATGCAATTAACTCCCTACTAAAACCTAGTAAAACTACCACACCAGCTCCCACCTCAACCTCCACAAAAGCAGATAGCGATATAGCCTCCCAATTCAATCATCACTTTACTGAATCCATGAAATGCCTATCTACTCAACTATCCAAAAATAGCTTCTCTACCATGCCAACAGCTCCTAACAACACATCTCCCTTTACATTCTCACCTGTCCCAACCTCTACAATTAAAAATATCTCTTAAAACTTAAACTCACTACTCTTGCAGCAGATGGTATACCAGCAAACTTCCTAAAAATGGCAGCCAACTCCATATCCTACCCAGTCTCAATTCTCATCAACCACTCCATACAGGAATCCTGTATCCCTCAACTGTGGAAAATCTCCTACATTATCCCCTTCATAAGGGTGGAAATTCCTATGATTTCTCAAACTACCGCCTCATTGCCATTCTGTTTGCTTTATCAAAGATACTTGAGAAATGCATACACTCTCAGGTCATGCATTTCCTAAATTCAAATAATCTCCTCTCCTCAACACAGCATGGCTTCTGCCCACACCACACTACAACCACCGCCCTTCTCTCTTTCACAAACCTGGTTAACCAGCATAGAAATAACAACAGATTTGTATCTGCTATATTCCTGGACCTCTCTAAAGCATTTGACATGGTATCTCACTCCATACTAATAGATACTCTAACCTCTTTAGCCTTTACCCCAATCACTATTGCTTGGTTTAAAAATTACCTATCAGACCAGCAACAAGCTGTCCAGTGGCAAGGTGTTTTATCACCTTTACTCCCAACCACCACTGGTGTACCTCAGGGTTCCATACTGGGTCCGCTGCTCTTTTCTATCTTCACCAATAATCTGCATACCTTTACCCTGCAGACCTCACTCATACAGTATGCAGATGTTTCCACCCTAATCTGCTCAGCCCCATCTCTTACCGCCCTACAGCACCTCGCCCAGGAATCTTTTGCCTCATTAGAAGGGTGGATCACAAATATTCAACTTATTTTAAATCCCAAAAAAACTAAATTACTTCTATTTATGCCAAACAAATCAAAAACCTCTCCACTCTCCTTCTCTTTCTCCTCCAGTAATCATACTGTCATTTCACCCTCTATCCACCCCAAGCTCCTTCGCATCAAAATAGATAACTTCCACTTTGACATCCATATCTCTCAAACTATAAAAAAGGTACACAAAAAAATGGGTTCCCTATACAGACATAAAAACGTTCTATCAGATCAGGCTCAGGTCACCCTAGCTCAAACCCACCTTCTTTCCACACTAATGTATGCAGCACCAATTCTAACTTGTTAGAAAATCTGACCTAGACAAACTTGAGTCTTGTTATAACAAAATCGCCAAGTTTGCTAAAAATTCCCCCTTTAGAACCCATCACTGTATACCTCTTAGGCAACTTCAGTGGCTTGAACTCCCACAGCTATTAACCTATCACCAACTTGTCATAGCATATAACAACCTAAAACATCCTGACAAAACTCCAGCTCTAAGGCAATTACTAACTATACACCAAATCGTCCACTCCGCTCTGCTAAAAAATCACTCCTCTCTATCTCCTAAGCCAACAACACAGCAGGTAAAGCTCTATTTTCATACAAAATAGCAAAAAGTTGGAATAATCTCCCACTCTCTGTGACTTCTGCATCAAATATCACACAATTCAAAAACTCCCTTAAGGCTCATCTTATAAGCTCTTGGCTCTGTCCATGTGTTACATAATCCTAAAATCTGTTACCTCCATCCTCTTTTCTTTTCTCTCCTATTTCAGGCCCTCAGCAAGTATGGTTGTTACAAATGGTATCCCTTGACAAACAGTAACTGTTGTGATCTGTCTGTATTGCTGATAAGAATTATTTTACTGTTTCTTTTTTCACAAAATACTACTAGTATAACAACATTTTACATTATGTATAATGTCATTATTTGTTTGTCTTAATTAAGTGAAGCTTTTCTCCCCGGGCCTCCGCTGTAAATGGACTAGCCTGGTCTGCAAGGCTATGGAGCGCATCATCATGTAAAATAAAATAAATAAATAAAATAAAATCTCTCTACACAAAGGTGGAGCATCCACTGATGCAGGCAATTATAGGCCCATCAGCCTAACTAGCCTGATCTGCAAGGCTATGAAAAGCATCATCATGGACCTTATAAACAAGGGCATTAGCAACCTCCAAACGCTTGACCCCACATAGTTTGGTTTTGTCAAAGGAAGATCATGCCTGTTAAACTTGGTCGACTTCTTTGAAACAGTCACTAAAACCATGGATGAGGGGAAGACGGTGCACACCGCCTACCTTGACCTAACCAAAGCCATTGAGAGTATTTCCCACTCGGGCATAATAGATAAACTTTAAGCATCAACCCGTATGTTACCAGATGGGTTAATTGGCTCACTGATTGAACCCACTCAAAGTAGGCACAGCCATCTTTAGTAGTAGACTCGTAATGAGCGGTGTACCCCAAGGATCAGTCTTGGGGCCTCTACTGTTTGGGATATACTTTTCTGAGGTGCAAGCCAAAACCAGTGGTCTGTCGCTGACCAAGTTTGCAGATGACTGCAAGCTGAGCGCGGTCTTAAATTCCCCTAGTGATGTGAACATCCTCCAAGAGGGCCTTACCCAAACTAATGACTGGTGCCAGAAGCATGGCCTCAAATTGAATGCCAAGAAATGCATCATTATCCCTTTTGGGGAAAATGCCATTCCCACTAATTACCACGTTAATAACAATGTACTAAGCATGCAATCAGTCGTGAGGGATTTGGGCACCCAGGCTGATAGCAACATGACTTTTGACTACCACATTGCCTCCATTATACGGAAGGCTTTCTACATGGCCCACCTCATAAATAAGAGTATTTCATCCAGGAACAAGGAGGTCATAACATCCCTGCACTCCTCCCTTATCAGACCCATTATCGAGTACAATGCCTCCTTCGGCATGTACCTTGCCAAGCACATGCAGCAGTCGGAGAGACCCTAGAGGTTCCTGACTAGGAAAATCCAGGGTCTCAAACACCTATCCTATACAAATAGGTTAAAAGCCCTGTCTCTCTACTCAGTCTTAGACTGCTCAGAGGTGACTTGTGTCTGGCATACAAGGCCATTTCAGACTCAGCCTTGATGGAGTTGCTGCATATCCGTAAGACAAACTCCACTCGTGCGACTAGCATGCAAGGCCTTAACCTGATCTGTGACATTAATAGAACTTGCTGGTGGGATAGATTTGTGTCCCAAAGACTCCCCTGTTTGTGGAATAGACTCCATCTCCATGTCAAGCAGAGTACCTCTCTAGCCCTCTAAGAGGAACCTGGATGACTGGATAGGAAACAGAAAATATACCCCTGGGATCCCACCTGTGTCCCTGCTGGACAGGGGAAAGAGGTCCAGAATTTGAGGGAACATGGGTGAAATTCTTTGCTAGGCATATAAGGGCCTCTGGGTCAATAGCCTAGTATCATCCTATGAGCCTATGAACTAGTTATGAATGTAATAACCAGTTTTATTAATTCAGTAGATGGTAATCAGTCCTCCAAGAAAAGGAAACCAGTCTGGTGGACCCCCACCATAAACAAGCTATACAACAGAAGGAGGAAACTTGTACAGAAAAGAGTAAAATCCCAAGAAGGAAAGACATCCCTGATCAGTATCAGCAAGAAACTACGATCCCTCATAAAATCATCTAAGGCTAGCTTTGAAAGAAAAATTGCCAAGGACTCCAAAGATAACCACAAAGCTTTGTTTAGCTATATCGAGAACCTAAGTGGAAACTCTCAGATCTGCTCTGAGTTACTGCAGAATGGCATAAAATACACTGAACCGACTGATATTGCCAACATTCTGGCAGCCAGGTTTAGTGCAAACTTCACCCCCCCCTCACCCTGTAAAGGGCCCATAACCATACCAGAAGAATGTAGAGCCCCGGCAATCACTAGCACACAGGTTAAAACAGCCCTATCCAAAGCCAAAAATAAAGATTCAATGGGACCGGACGGTGTCCCAGGCTGTGTCTTACACGAGCTCCAAAATGAACTAATCCCTCACCTAAACACACTGTTCAAACTCAGCCTCTTAACAGGCTACGTACCCGTAGAGTGGCGCACAGCTACAGTTATCCCTCTCCACAAAGGTGAAGCCACAACTGACTCCGGGAACTATCGCCTTATAAGCCTGACTAGCCTGATCTGCAAGGCTATGGAGCGCATCATCATGGAACTCATTAACGGAGACATTGTGAACCTCCAAACATTGGACCCTACCCAGTTTGGCTTTGTTAAAGGCAGATCATGCCTCCTAAACCTGGTGGACTTCTTTGAGACAGTTACCAAGGCTTTAGATGAGGGAAAGGAGGTCCACACAGCCTACCTAGACCTTGCAAAGGCTTTCAACACTATTTCCCATTCTGGTATTATAGACAAGCTCACCAGCCTGAACATAAACCCCTACATCATGAGATGGGTTGCCAATTGGCTCACGGATAGAACCCACATGGTGAGAGTTGCAGGCTCTAGGTCCAACTCTAAACCGGTTACAAGTGGTGTCCCCCAGGGCTCTGTCCTGGGACCCCTCATGTTTGGTATATATTTCTCAGAGGTACAGGCAAGCACAGGAGGACTATGGCTGACCAAGTTTGCAGACGACTGCAAACTGGGGGCCATAATTGACTCACCGGCTGATACAGACATCCTTCAGAAGGGTCTCACTGAGACAGATACCTGGTGCCAAAATCATGGCCTCAAGCTAAATGCCAAAAAGTGCAAAGTCATCCCCTTTGGAAAAAAACAAAGTACCCGCAAACTACCACATACGTGGTAGCCCCCTAAATACAGAAAATGTAATAAGAGATCTGGGGACCCAAGTAGATAGTAATCTCTCCTTTGATAATCATATTGCCAAGGTGGTTAGAAAATCCTTCTATGTGGCCCACCTAATCAAAAAAGGGTTTGCATCTAGAACAAAAGAGGTTATTGTGCCCCTCTACTCATCACTCATCAGACCCATCATAGAGTACAATGTCCCATTTGGGATGTACCTTACAAGACACCTGCAAAAGCTGGAAAGTATTTTGTGATTAAAAGCTGATGCAATATGAGGTTTTGTACTTTTTGTATGTATTTTTATCAAGGGGATATACTGAATTAAACCAACTACAGAAATTAGTAATTAGAAATCTTATGTCACTGTTACTTTAAATACTTATGTGTTTAGTGAACTAATATATGGTAAAAAGGGATATATAAATGTATTGTTAGCACTTGTTTTTCAATCTGATGAAGTTCCGGAAAAAAAAGAACAAAATCACTCATTTTTGTACCTTACTACTGGCTGGCATATGATTTTGTGGGTTTTCCCCCTTTTTTTTTCTGAGTTTACAGTGTGGTATATTTTCTTTTATAAAGATAAAGTGTTTATTGAAAAGGTTGACAAAAAATATTTAACCAAAGAGTGACAAAAATGATGTATAATACTAAATGAAATTTATCAGAAATGTTAAAAAAGATTTTGGTTGTGGAAAGTTGAGTGCAGGTCAGATAGAAATGTATTTTGAATATAAAAAGTGAATATGATATCAGTATAAATGGTTTCTGTAAATATTGCAAATTATATAATTATTATTTTAATTATTCAGTTTATAACTTAAATATTTAAGATTTGTTAAATAAAGGACCTCTATTCTTTTTGATAGCTGACATGGGATCTTTTACATCCACCTGTGCTACCACCAACTCAAGCACATGGGCTCTTGGTTTAATGCATCATCTGAAGCCCGATACACTCAGGAGTGCAAAAAACTCCCTTATGGTGCACTGAAGTGTCAGTAATTGATCTACCTGGTGTGGGAATAGAATGCACAACCTTCTGCACCAAATGTTACCTATTGCACCATTGATACTACACAGTCCAGAGAATGAGCAGAGTCATAGTCCTGTTCTTCATCAGAAGAAGAGGAAACCAGGGTAGGTTTGTGAGGAGTAGCCAGTGGTTGTGGAGACCCAAAGGAGGGGGGTTTCAAAGACATAATAGCTTTGAACATCCCCTGTAAGAAGTCTTTCCACTCCTTTTCACTAGCTGCTCAGGGAGAGGCCACATGCTTAGTCTTTTTTTCTTTTTAGGCATAACACCCATCTGGATAAGATGCAGAAGTTCAGGACCCTGTCTGACTTGTATAAGAGTGTGTGGAATCTCTTCCCTAACTAAAATTTGAGGGATGCCGTCCGGTCCCTCAGAAATGATAAACGGTTCCTCAGAAGTATCTGCAGCCTACAAGCAGCCATACTGAACTCCAATGGGGTCATGGCAGTGGGCACCTGAGAAGTAGCCTGACGTACTACTGGTTCTAGCACCTCAACAGGTATATTGTTGACAGAAACTGACTGCAAATCAATTTGAGGCCTCTTAAATTTCTTCTTCGGTGGCAGAGGGATGTCCGATGATGCAGAATCAGAAAGCCTTGACCTAAAGATTTTGGGAATGAGCAATTGGCAGACTGAGCAAGATTTGTGATCACATTCCAGGACTGAGCAAGAAAGACATTTGGCATGCAAGTCCTTGTACTGTATTTGCCTACTGCACTTGCACTTACCACCTCCTAGCTGACATGTAATAACTTTCAACAAAATAGTGTAAATAAGAAGGAAGGTTCTCAATAGGGAACTTATCGGGACAAAAGATTGAAGCAAAGGTACCGACATTCAAATGGCAAACAGCCCGACAGGTGCACAACCTGTTTTCTGGCTGGTGGTGAGACAGTCTGAGATCCATGCTCCTAGGATCATAGGCAGTTATTAGGCTAATGACTATGGTGCCCTTATAAGCCTAGCCAAGAGTTTATCCCCAAAAAGAAACCTCAGTCAGCACCTGTCTCCCTTGTCAATGAGGAACACAGGTGGAACCCCTGGGAAAAATTTGTGGTTTCCCATCCACTCATCAAGATTGTGCTTGAAGAGGGTCAGCGAGGTACTCTGTTTGACGTGTATGGGAAGTTGATTCCAGAGACGGGAAGCCTCTGGGAGACAAACTTGTCACTCCGGCAGTTTTGTTGATGTTGCATATTTGATGCAGGCCTTTCGAGCAGGTAATGCATGAGGAGTTAGACTTATGGATAAGGAGCATCTCTACTAGGGCAGGGTCTGAGATTGTGTTGTAGGCGAGACACAAATTACCTCTGAGCAATCTGTATGATACCAAGTAGAGTGATAATGATTTGAGCCTGCCTGCATAGGACAGGTGCTGGAGGCCTTGGACTCTTTCTTTGAGGTACTTCTGTGGCCTTTCCAGTTGGTGCAGATGTTTGGAGAGGTGCATACCAAATGGGGCATTATACTCAATTATTGGTCTAATGAGGGGAGGAAAGAGAGGTAATAACCTCTTTTTTTCTGGATGCAATCCCTTTACTTATGAGGTGAACCAAGTAAAAGGCTTTTCTGACCACTGTCACTAAAGTGATGGTTGAATGCGAGACTATTATCAACCTGAGTACCCAGGTCTCTCACCACAGGTTGTGTGTTTAGGGGATTACCGTTAATGAGGTAATCAGTAGGGGCCGTGTTTTTGCCGAATGGTAAGATGATACATTTTTTGTGTTTAGCTTGAGGCCATGACTTTGGCACCAGTCATTATTTTTTGTGAGACCTTCTTGCAGTATGTTAACATCATTTGTGGAGTCAGTGACAGCACACAACTTACAGTCGTCTGCAAAATTGGTCAGCCACAGGCCTTTTGTCTTTGCCTGGACCAATGAGAAGTAGATGCCAAACAATAGAGGTCCCAGGACAGATCCCTGGGGAACTCCACTAGTGACAGGTTTACTACTGGAGGTGGAGGCACCTATTTTGACCTTGAGGGTCCTGTCGGTGAGCCAGTTGGCCGCCCACCTGTTGAGATAGGGATTTACGCCAAGTTGTGTTAGCTTTTTGATGATGCCCAAATGCTTGTTGAGGCTAAGGAGGGAGTTTTTCCAATTTGGAATTTGTTCCTTTTTACCCTTGGGCAACAGTTTCTTCCTTTTGTTGTAAAGCCTGTTGATAGAGGATGTCCACCAAACAGGTCTGTGTTTCCTTGAGTAGCTGGTTTTAATTCTGTTGGGTATGGCTGAGTCCATGCAGTTGTACAGGTGTTTGTATACCGCATTGGCTTACTGTTCAGCATAGTTGTCTGCATCCACTGAGGGAGGCGGTGGTGTGAAGCTATAGATACCCTCCCTTAGGAAGTTGCAGTCAACTTTTTTTCAGCTTGATTACATCTGGGAGGGGGTTGGGTGGGATATAAACTTTGAACAAGACAGTTTGATGATCTGATCTCACCGGGGAAGAACATAGTATGGAGTGGAGAGAACCAAGTCCAGAATGTTATCTTCCTTATGGAGGGGGTGAGACAAGCTGGTCTAATGAATTAGAATTGATGCAGTCAAGGAATCATTGGATAAGTGCATTAGTGCAGGAATAGTCCACCCAGTCTATGGTGGGGTAGCTGAAGTCACTAAAGATCAGGGTGTAAGGGGGTACGTTGATGGAGTCAAGTAGTTTCAGGCAAGAGGAGTGAGTGTCCTGAGTCATGTTCATGTGTTGAGGCATTTTGTGTAGATATATATATATATATATATATATATATATATATGTGTGTGTGTGTATAAAAAGATATTCTAAGGTTTATATATTGTTTAAAAATTTCAAAGTTTATATTCTTAATATTTATTTTAAAAAAATATTTAAAAATATTTAATAATGTAATAATTGAGATAAAATGCTAACAGCATGGAGTCAATTATGGTTAAATGAATGTGACTGGAGTTTTTGAAACGTATTTAAGTGGACTGCACTTTGCACTAATTGTCCGTTGAAGGCAAATAGCCGAGGTACCAGATTTGTGCAGTAAAAGAGATTTCAGCTCTACCCGTTTTGGTGTTTTGGTGGTTTAAAATTCAGGCTACTAATAACAATGCCTTGTTGCCACCAAAGAAGTCTGAAAAAAAAAAGAAGAAAAAAATGGCTGGAGAAGAATCTTGCAGCTGTTCAGCAAAAAGCACTTCAAGTTCCAGCTTTGGTACAAAAAAGTGCCTTTCAGTAATCTAAAGGAAAAAAATAAATACATCAACTGCACTCCTAGATTAGTACTAGGCAAACTGTCCTCAGGGCTTAGCCAATTACCCCATGTGAGAATCAAACCCTGCACCTTGTGTTTCTAAGGTAAGCACCTTAACCATTACACCAACCTCCCACCCCAAAAACTCAGAGGTGTTAAAAATAAGTGACACACTGAAGGAATACATAAAGTCAAATAAAAGGCTGGACAAAAATAGGAGAAAATTTAACTAGCTATTCAGATAGAATTATAAAAAAGTACCCACACCAAATCGCTGAAAGCTCAAATCACTGAAAACTCATTTCACCAAATCACATTTCACTGAATGCAGAGTACTGTAAGGCAAGTAAAATGTATATGCCCTTTTCCCCACTGTAGTGCGATCATGGAGTTAGTATATATATAGTTAAGGGGGGTGTGGGGGGCATAGCCCCCCACCTAGTTTGCTTTTATAGTTATGAATCTCATTTCACTGAAAGTTAACAATAAACTAGGTGGGGGGCTTCACCCCCCACACCCCCCAACTATATATACTAACTCAAGGATTGCAATTTAGTGGGGAAAAGGGCATCTACGTTTTACTTGCATGCAAAATTATAAAGCAATTTTGCATAATGTGGAGTCAGTGGTATTTTAAATGTGCACTGAAGGAATTTTATTGATGACCACCATTTATAAATTGAGTATATTAAATCAAGAAAGTATTTCTTCTTAGTTGTAAGGTATCCAGGCTTTATACTGTAACAAGGTGACAAAAGACTTGATAGAAGCAAGTTAAACTTAATATAATGTTATGATCTTGAGCTGCTCGGGGTGGGGGGGGGGGCATAAGTGCGTTGATCACATTAGTACATACATACATATACATACTAAGATACATACACACACACACATATATATATATATATATATATATATATATATATATATATACAGCTGCAAATAATTAATCATCAGCGGGCTGAGTAGTGTGTGCAACTAGCTGTTCTTTCCACTACCAGCTTGGAGAAATGAAGTCCACATGTACAAGCAATTAACCATGAATTCTAAACCTTGTCTGCAGAGTTAATTGTTTAAGGTAGAGTATAATTAAAATGTAAAGGTACTCTGGCAAGCAGTGACAAAAATGATGTTTGAAATGCTGGGAATAGAATAAGTTGAACAAGTAGTTGCCACCTTAGTACAGCCTTAGTACTTTGATACTTTTCACATAACTGCACAGTTTAGTTTATCTATTTAAAGGTGACTAGCACACGTTTTCTTAGGGCAAAATGCTAATATTTACTGAAAGCATGCAAGATGTTTCTTACATCTGAGAGAGGAACAGTGATAGGAAATGGACAGATAATTAGGGAAACACAGGCTGAAATGTAGCTGAGCATGGGTAACCATAATTTTAGATTAGGAAATGCCTGTGGGTGCAGCCAGTGATTTGAGGCAAATATTTCTATATGGAAGTGTAAGCTACATTTACTAAAAATATATATAATCTTGTGTGTTTGTTTAAAGCTAAAGGAGGATGAAGGGTTCTGAAAATCTATTTAGGGTTTTGTCTGAGTGTTTTCACTGAAGCAAAATGTCTTGAGAAATGTGGCATAGGTTCAGAAGCAGATAAGAAGCAACTACATAAGAGATCAGCCTGACAAACATTAGTGTGTGCATGTAAGCTGAAAGTTGGAAATCAAAATAAAGGTCATGTATAATGAATGGGAGTAACAACTTTCTATCATAATGGCTACTCTGGCCATATTTTTATGAAATATAAATGCCTTACAGGTAAAGACAAAAGCAAAGAGTATTGAATTATATTAAGAAGTGTAGGGTGCAAATAGCAATGTTGCAGGAGTCACATTTGGATAAACATTAACATATGAATTTGACAAAAAGGATTTCAGGAAGGATATTCTGCAGAATATCAGGGACAAAGGAAAAGGGTGTTATAATAATTACTGTCAGAGGGGCTCCAATAGTGATAGAAGATGGAAAAACAATAATGGCTGATTTACGGTAAGAGTTACTGGCAGGCTAGGAGGATTAAGCTGACATGTATTTATACTCCCAACTAAAACTGCTATTACAGAACTTAAGATAATTTTTGGAGAAATATATTTTCAACAGGGAATATCAATTATGAATGGGGACTGGAATCTGATTTGAAATTGTGAGAATATTTCAGATGGACATATAACAAAAGAGAGTAAAATGTTGAAGAAAAACATAAGAATGTTTGGTATGGAAGATGTGAATTCAGTAGTTGGAGCCCAGATATAACTTGTGTATTACTCCCCAAGGTACAATAACTAAGCTAAACTGGATAGGCATTATATTTCACAGGAGTATGTGCGTTTAATTGAAAGCCTTGACACACATCCAATAACTGCTTCATATCATGCATTAATAAAAACTAAGGATAAAGATGCAGGGTAATGAAGTAAAAATTATGTACTGGCGCTTTCCAACTTATCGCGTGACTCAATGTTGGGGCATGAATGCACTAACTGGGCTACCCGGGCAGGTACAAATGGGATACAGAGCTCTTGTCTAGCGAGACGATGCCTGGCTCTTGCCTTCACTGCATAAATGGGCAGTCTGTACTGCAAGTAGAGAATCCATTAGGCCAGTCCTGTGGAGTTTAAAAAATATATAAGTCCATTGTAATGAAAACAAGTGTCTACTTTCCACACAATTCTGTGGGGAGTGACAGAACAAAAGGTTAAGACTTGACCATTTTGATCTGTGGCAGAAAAATCAACTTGTGGTAGTCCACATTTGTATGGTCTCTTGAAAAAAACATATAGATCCATTTATGGCCAAGTATTATATTCCTGGTCATGATATGTCCTTATTGATTCTGAAAACCCAGAACAAAGGCTGCTGACATGTGCAAGTTGAATTGCAAGGCTGCCTCACAGGAGTTAGAGTGCCTCCTTGCAGAGCTGGAAATATCTGGTTCCTCCTTGTTTAGGTACCACTATCATTGGTGAACTGTCTCTTTTGACATGTAGATGTCTTGGTTGAAAACAGTCCTAAAAGGTTATTAGAACTCTGTGAACTGCTTTCTGGTCTTTCAGATGATGTGAAGAGGTCTTCCATTTTGAGAAATTTTGCCCCATACTGACAAGTTATTGAAGTGGATTCATAGGTTCATGGGTAGATACTAGGCTATCTGCCCTAGGGCATTTATAAGCCTAGCCAGAGTATATTTGGCTTCTGCCTCCCTATTAGATTAGCCTACTGTGCCTCTGTAAAGTAAGTCACAGAAGGTACCCTTTTACGATTAGTTTACTGTGCCTCTGTCTAGCAGGGACACAGGAGAGATCCCAGGGGTGAATTTGCGATTTCCCATCCACGTGTCCAAATTTCACTTGAAGAGGGTCAGCGAGGGGCTATGTCTAACATGAATTGGGATTCTATTCCAGAGTGAGGGGAGCCTCTGGGAAATTAATCTGTCCCTCCAGCATGGAGCAAAATCTGGGCAAAATCTGTAGCGCCCATCTTCAAACACTGGATCTCAGTTGTAAGAGGTGTCATTCCAATGGATATGTTTGCTGTGTTTTTATGCAATGAGAAACAGAAGCCAAACACAGTAAATCACTAGCTTGATTTCACAAATTTCTGAGGTGCCACTGTTTTTCCTCATATGAAGTCTTTCATCATGAGTCACCAGAAGAATGCAAGAAGACATGTTGTCCCAGAACTCTCAGAACTATTTTGCTGCTGGACAAAAGGGGTCTGAACCATTTAAATCTCCCCCTGCTTGTCTTGTTTAGGGAGAAAAGAAATTAATCAGATGTAAATCTATGACATATTCTAGCAAACTGATGCTGAGAGAGTCAAAGAAGAGTTTTTGTAATTTACTGTTATCCTGAAACTGAAAGAGTAAAACTGTTTGTATGATGAATGACCAGTTTTCATGTCTTTGTCACTATCAAACAGCCATCCAGAAAGGAAAAATGGTAATGTATTGTTTCTGGAGATGTACAAACAATGGAAGTGAACATAAATGCTCTTGTGGATGTGGATACCACAAACTGCAGAGTTGATGGAGTTGGAGACATTGTTTGCCTGAGAGTTTCACTGAAATATGAAGCTAGGTATCTTCTATGTTCTGGGTTGTCATGCATGAATACTGCTCTAAGAAAATACATTCTTCACTGTCAATGACTTTAGATTCAACACATCTAACAGTCTTGAACTTGTCCTTTTCCTTCTTATTAGAACTAAGAATAACCAAAAATAACTGTCTTTGGCCTAGCACTCTTGTGTGGGGTCATTTACTGCACTGTTATAACTTGTTGATACTTGTGAACCTCTGCTATCTCTGAAAAAACAAAAAAAAATTTTGCTTTTTTCCCACTTTTCTGAGATTTAAAAAAGTTCAGTTACAGGCTTGCTGTTCTTGAACTGTTTGTAAGTTTCTGTGAGGCCATTTTTTACTTGGGCTAAAGGGAAGTCTCTCTATTGATCAGTGGCAGTGAAAAACATTGAGCAGCCTGCCTGCCCCTGTGGGAGTGGTTACTGACTTGAAACTGTAGTTTTATTGGCCATTTTGGGACAATTCCAAAACTCCTTCATCTTCCTCTCTTAAAACCTGGTTGCCTCGTGGTTTTGGCATCTTTTCAGGCTTGTTGGCTGTTGGTGAAGCACCCACCAAGAGGAGAAAACGCTGAGAGAAGAAAGGAGCCACTTTTGAGATTTTAAGTATTTTTCCTCTGTTTATTTGCTAAATTTTTCTGCATAGCCGCCTATTTTGAGCATTTTCTGGCTTGTTAAACTTGATTTCTGCATTAGTAACTGTATTTAGAGCACAACCTAGAGCTGTTTACTGAATTTCCTGTTTGCACTTATTTTTAAAATTATTTTTTTCTCAAAACTTGCATTTTATCTGTCTTTGGCCTACCACTCTTGTGTGGGGTCATTTACTGCACTGTTATAACTTGTTGATACTTGTGAACCTCTGCTATCTCTGAAAAAACAAAAAAAAAAAAATCTTGCTTTTTCCCCACTTTTCTGAGATTTAAAAAAGTTCAGTTACAGGCTTGCTGTTCTTGAACTGTTTGTAAGTTTCTGTGAGGCCATTTTGTGCTTGGGCTAAAGGGAAGTCTCTCTGTTGATCAGTGGCAGTGAAAAACATTGAGCAGCCTGCCTGCCTGCCCTGTGGGAGTGGTTACTGACTTGAAACTGTAGTTTTATTGGCCATTTTGGGTCAATTCCAAAACTCATTCATCTTCCTATCTTAAAACCCTCTTTTGCGCGGTTTTGTGCATAGTGCAACAGCGGGCAGCGCCGCCTAATTGGGTTTAAACTATTCCTGGCTCCACAAAGTCTGCTCTTCACTTTTTCCCTTAGAACTGCTCTATCTCTCAATTTAAACACCATATTCTCATTCTAAGGCCCTTCACTGGTCCAATTAAGCAATCCTACAAGTTACCTCTATTAAACCATAAGCACTACTTACTCTTATACTCTCTACGATTACCCTGTCCTCTATTGGTCCGTCTTAAATTCAGTTTCCCTATTACTCTAGCATGTCCAAAGGTCAGTCAATGGTTTCCTCTCCAGTCCAGCTGGTGAATCTGGGAATTTTGAGGCAATGTTACAACTGTCTCATGTGCACGGACAACCCTCTCCTCCTCCAAACAGGTTCAAATATATGTGAGAGATGCAACTATTTAGCCAAACTGGAGGCTGAGCTCTCTCATCTCAAAACTGGTGTAACCAGTCAGGAGGAGAAGGTAACCTCACACAACACAATTCCAGTATCACATAGTCCCACCACATCAGCGAACCAAACACATAAATACACAAAAACATACTGGAGGCTCTAAATAAAAATCTACCTAAGCAACAGAGACCTCCAAAGCAGACATCCAAGCAAACGCTACCTCAAAACAAAACACACACAACACATAACCTACAAAGTCAGTGTGCCAAGCAGCCACAGCCCTTAAGGCTGAATAACACACCTGATACTCTTGTTATAGGTGACTCTATTGTCAGACACACTGACGTCCCGCTCACCAGGCTGAATAAAGAGAAGGTCACGGTGAGCTGCCTGTCAGGTGCTAGGATCCGCCACATAATGCAAGCACTCAGGTCACTCCAAAGCAAATACAAATATGACTCAGTCATTGTACATGCTGGTGTGAATGACTTGAGACGTACCTCCCTGGACTACATGAAAAGAGACATGGAGGAGCTCTCTGATCATGTAGCCCAGGCTGGTATGACCCTGACCTTGAGCAGCATCTTACCCTCACCTAGAATGATGCCACAGTACAAAGACAAAATGATTGAGTTTAACAATTGGCTAAAAGACAAGCCACGTTGCTTCGCTAGGGACGGCTTGCACCTGTCACCACTGGGCTTTCGGATATTGGCAAAGACTCTTGCCACCCCCATAGTGCCTTTTTTAGGCAAGGCTCAAAAGTCAAACCCACCCCCATAGACAGCAAAAGGAACAAGAAACTAAGGGTAATGCTGCTAAACGCCAGAAGTCTTAACCTCAAGATGCACGCACTCGAAGCTCTCCTCAGTATGGAGAACATCGATATCTGTGCAGTGACAGAAACCTGGTTCAAGGCTCCAGAGAGCACCCCAGCACTACCAGGCTATAACTCATATCATGCTTTTCGGCCCCAAAACCCAGACCAAACCACAAAAGGAGGGGGAGTTTCCATATTTATCAAGGATATCCACACCTCCAGGTTAGTGGCATTGCACGAAGTATCGAAGACCATCTATGTGCAACTAACAGTGGGCAAGACTGCTTTTCAGTTTATAGCATCCTACAGACCACCCTCTCAAAGTTAGGAATCCCACTCGGCTTTCCTGAAAACATTGGAGAACACGAAGATCTCTCCGAACACCATTATATTGGGTGACTTCAACTACCCAAACATTGACTGGGAGCACTACTCAAGCCCCAGCACCTTAGCCTAAAGGTTCCTGGAAATTATAAACTCAAATGCTATGGTACAACTAGTCACCACTCCCACAAGAGGCGACAACATACTAGACCTGATCATTACCCTCATTGGTAAGATCAGACCATAAATTAATTTCACTGGATGTCCACATCCCGACTCCACCCCCAGCCCAGAAAACCACAGTGAAAAACTTCTCAAAAGCGAACTTCTCACTTCTCAAAACCGAAGTGGAATCCTTCAAGGCCCCAGGGCCAGTGGAAACTACGGCCCAAACTGCAGAATCCTATATAAATGCATTCTATGGACATCTCCAGGAATGCATGGATCATGCTATCCCAAACAAAACCAAGACCCAATCATCCAAAGGCAGGCGTCCAGTCTGGTGGACCCCTGCCATAAATAAACTGTACAACAGAAGGAGGAAGCTACTACATGATAGAGCAAAATCCCTAATAGGGAAGGCATCTCTGATCAGTACTAGCAAAAATTACGATCCCTCATAAAATCCTCTAAGGCCAGCTTCGAGAGAAAAATTGCACAGGACACCAAAGACAATCATAAGGCTTTTTTCAGTTATGTTAGAAACCTGGGATGCAACTCCCAGACTTGTTCAGAGTTGATTCTAAATGACAAAAAATACACTGAACCCACAGACATCGCCAATATCCTGGCAGACAGGTTCAGTGCAAACTTACCCCCCCCCCCCCCCCCAAAGAGCAAGTATCTATCCCGGCAGAGGGCTGCCTCCCAAACATCTCAGATGCTCAGGTGAAGGCTGCCCTCTCCAAAGCAAAAAACACTGCTTCCATGGGACCAGATGGCGTCCTAGGTTGCGTCCTACATGAACTCCAAGAGGAACTAATCCCTCAAATAAAACAGCTATACAATCTCAGCCTCACTACAGGATATGTGCCCACAGAATGGCGTACAGCAACAGTGGTCCCACTCCACAAAGGTGGAGCCTCTACGGACCCTGGAAACTATCGCCCCATACGCCTGACTAGCTTAGTCTGCAAGGCTATGGAGAGGATCATCATGGAGCTCATAAACAAAGACATTGGGGACCTACAGACACTAGATTCTACCCAGTTCGGCTTTGTCAAGGGCAGATCCTGCCTTTTGAACCTGGTTGACTTCTTTGAAACAGTCAACAAAGCCATAGATGAAGGGAAGGTAGTCCACACAACCTATCTCGACCTTGCAAAGGCATTTGACACAATACCCCTCTCGGGCATCATAGATAAGCTATCCAGCTTAAATATAAACCCCTATGTCACAAGATGGGTCACAAACTGGCTCAAAGACAGAATCTACAGAGTGAGAGTTGCTGGAGCCATGTCAGACTCAAAACCGGTCACAAGTGGCGTCCCACAGGTTCTGTCCTGGGACCACTCTTGTTCGGTATATACTTTTCCGAGGTACAGGCAAACGTGGGAGGACTATGGCTCACCAAGTTCACAGACGACTGCAAACTGGGCGCCATAATCAACTCTCCAGCTGACACAAACATCCTTCAAAAAGGTCTCACAGAGACAGATAACTGGTGCCAGCGCCATGGTTTAAAGCTAAATGCCAAAAAATGTATAGTCATACCCTTTGGCAAAAACAATGTGCCCACAAATTACCACATAGGCGGAAACCCATTAAGTACAGAGAATGTTATTAGGGACCTGGGGACCCAAGTTGATAACAATCCCTCCTTTGAAAACCACATTGCCAAAGTGGTTAGAAAGACCTTCTACATAACCCACCTCATCACGAAGGGTTTCACATGTAGATCAAGAGAGGTAATCGTGCCCCTTTATTCATCCCTCATCAGGCCCATCATAGAATACAATGCTCCTTTTGGGATGTACCTTACCCGACACCTGCAGCAATTAGAAAGACCCCAAAAGTATCTCACCAAGAGGATCAAGGGTCTCAAACAGATGCCATATACTGCTCGGTTAAAAAAACTCCAGCTCTACTCAGTTGCATACCGCCTACTTCGAGGCGATCTATGCCTGACATACAAAGCCATGTCAAATCCAGAATTAATGGACATGCTCCACCTCAGTAAATCTAAATCCCTTAGAGCCACACGCTCGAGGGACTTGAACCTCAGCACAGAAATAAATAGAACTTGCAGGAGGGACAGGTTCATAACCCAGAGGCTCACTTCGCTCTGGAATAGAATTCCAGTTCATGTGAGGCAGAGCACCTCACTGAATCTCTTCAAGAAGAATCTCGATAAGTGGATGGGGGATTGTAGGTTTGTCCCGGGGATTACTCCTGTGTCACTATTAGACAGAGGCACAGTAAACTAAACCTTAAAAAGGGCACAGTATACTCAAATCAAGGGGTGGCGTAAGCCATACAGAATCGGGCTAGGCTTATAATTGCCCCAGGGCAGATAGCCTAGTATGAACCTATGAACCTATAAGTGCCTTGACATCTCTAATGCAACAGTATCCTCTGTATCACCTTTTTATAGCACTTTTATTCATCATATTATTTTTATGAGTTCAAATACATGAATAAAAATGAAAAGAAAATCACATGTAAGACTTTCCATTACTGTGTACATACGTACATTACAGATACAATGTCCATCATAACTCGTCTATTAAAACAGACACATTTCTTTATAGTTCCTACCAACCAACTTATTTTAGTCATCCATTTGAGCACCACACCTCTCAACTGTCCAGATTTTCATAGAATGTTCAGATTTTTGTCACATTTTTGGTCTGTTTCTCCAAAAATTGTCATTTTCGGGCAATCACTGTGGACTGAAGTCAGAAAATAATGACAGAAATTTGAGTTTTTAACTTTATATCCTTTATAAAATTCACGATAATGCAAAATCTGTTATTCTATCACTTTTTAAGTTTGTAAGAGCAATATTTAAAAACTGTCCCTATTTTTGGGCCTTTTTCCCCCATTATTTATGGCTTTGTCCAGATTTCTTGCTCTAAGAGGTTGGGAGGTATGTTGAGCACTGCTCTGTATGTATTGTTCCTAAATGCACCACTTATTTTTTTGTGAAAATTAGTTCCTCTACCTTTTAAAGACCCTGTCTCTATTTCTTTTATTTCCTTTTTGATAATTCATTTACAATTGCTCTAATCCTTGATTTCCAATGTCACATAAAGGCTTTTTAGTTGCTAGTAACATTAAATTTAGTAGGGTCTTACTATGTCTTGACAATTCTACACCAAAATACTAAATTAACAGCATCATCTCTTTAGTTAATATATATGGTTCCCTCAATGTCAGGACATTCTGTAGGCACTCCTTAATCTTAGTTAACTCTCCACATTCCCAAAAATGTGTTCTAACTTCATCTCTTAACATCTGCTCTACACTTCAGAAAAAATCCTCTGAAGATTACCTACGAGTATGAAAGTAAGTGTGTAAAAATTTCCATGCAAATATCCTGCAATGCCATATCTGGGCTGTTTTCTGTATCCTATGTTCTAATTAGCAAAATCTGTTTTCTCCACTCCCACACTGGTTTAGTCTTTATAATTACTTATATTCTGCCATGCCTCCAAAACCCTCACCTCTCTGCATCCCTCATACTTCCACCCTGAGGCATCATCTTTTTCCATTTTGATCTGCATTCCCCGGATTTTGTATACAAGTCTCAGTTGTTTAGCTTTGAAGCATGGTTCAATTTAGGTAGTCCTACCCCCCCATTCAATATGAAGAATCAACTAATCCCACTTTATTCTTGCCCTCCTCCATTCCCAGGTGAATTCCTTCAACTCTTCCTTTGACTGATAAAAACATGTCTGGCCTACTGAAAGGATCAAAGCAGCAAACAACATTTTCGCTGTTAATATCATATTGTCTGTGTTCATGGCCATTAATTTCTACTCTTTCTAGAAGAATGTCTAGAGGAATTCATTGCAGTCATGGAGATATTTGTGTTTGGTTATATATCCCAGTTTTTATTTCTCCTGTATCTATCCTGACAGTTGCTTATCTTCCTCTTCATCATGCTTTGGAATATCTACTGCTTCTAGTCATGTCTCCTCATGATTTCCTCACTTCCCAACTCTATACAAATTATTTACACTACTGAAATATATTCATTAACTCTACGATTTTTAGTTAACCTTTTTCTCACAGGGTCTGTTGAGTTTTGCCACAATTCTTTCTGCTTTTTGTTGCTTAAAAGTCTTCATGCTAGGAATTTCTGTGCTCTTGAGATTATTATAAAAAATATTGTTTAACAACTATTTTCTTAAATTCATGTATAGTGTCCATATATTCACTTATTTGTTTCTTACCTCTGTGCAATTGTTCTTCCCCTTGATTTGTAAGCCTTCCCTTCCTCTGCAACATTTTCACTATTGTCAGTTTTTATATCTTTAGTTACTTTTCTATCACATCTCTCTCTCTCTCCTCTTATTTTCACTACATGTTTAAAATCCATCTTCATTTTATCTCATATATCAGCTAGCCTCTCAGGAACCATTTCTATTTGCCCTTGTAGCGCTTGGATTTTACCTGCTAACCATTCCTTATTTCCTCTCTCTCTTAATAAATATGCAGGGAATGCAAACGCCTTTCTTTTATTTTCAGATTCTTGCATACTTATCTTAACTCTTTTAACTGCATGGTCAGATATTGTTAATGGAGGAGTCTTAATACCTTCAACCACATGTACATGCTCCCATGATACACAGCTTTTGGCCAGCCTAACCCAATTATTGTATCTTGAGGAATAGCATGTAAACTCCACCTGAGCTGCTGCTATTAAAGTAATATACTCCTTACTAAATGCTTTTGTAAAGTTTTTAAAAATCTACCTTCTGTAGTTACAGTTTTCCTACTAGTCCCCCCATCTATATCACCTTCTTTAGCAAAAGCTAATCCATTAATTAAAAAGGTTTGCTATACTTGTTAAAACAGATTTATGGAAAAAGTTGCACTTGAGATCGCTGTGTAAATTACTTTCTATGACCTTGTTGAATTAATTATAGTACCAATTTTATTAGCAGTAATCTTTCATCAAGCAGAAAAAATGACCTAAATGTGCCTTCCAAGGGTACTGGATTATGGGAAGTGGTCATAAGAAGGAAGCAGACATTCTTAATTGTCTTTGGAAGAGCTGTATCAAGAGTTTAGTACCTGTGGTGATATACCCCATTTGAACTGATGGTTTGTCTTTGGCCTACCCAGACCCCAGCATCAACATCTAGGCCAATGAAAGCCCTGTCGCTCAACACCAGCCCTATGAAAAGCCCCATCCCCCCATTGGTCATACTTTTTTTTTAAATATTGACAGAGATAATGCAGCTTACGAAAATGGAACAATTTTATTCTAACTTAGTGCTTTATCTTCCCAAAACCCAACTTTGAGTGTTAAAAAGGACAAAACTCCCCACTTTCACATCACCCTAGCTGTCAACATGAGGCAAAAACACAGTGGAAATTGTGAAACTGAGCTGCAACATGTGCAATACACTGGTTTGCCTTCTCCCTGAAGTCTAATCTCTTCTTTCTCCATCCATGCTCAGTCGATTTATTTCCTCATAAAATCTAATTTGATTGCCTCTTGGCAATATTCAAAAAGAAGATGATGAAACTACTCAAGTTATACAACAATTCACTAATGGGTTCAAAAGAATTTTACTCCAGCAGACACTGCCAATCACATAGCAAAATGACACCTACATGTCTGTTATTCTTTCTGTCTCCATAAATTAATTACAAAAGAGCTGTAACTACTAAATTTACCAGTGCTTTTAAGTTGTTCAGCTCATGGTAGATAATCAGTGACTCTACTCTGAAAGCATTATGGCACCCTCATAAAACATGGACAGTTTCTTCTTCTTGTTTTTTGGATATTGCCAAGAAGAGAGTCTGAACACCAGGAGTGTCTAGTGTGGCTGGCCTAATTCCCCCAATCATGCTTTTTATGTGGACATGCTACACACTGCGTAGTAGCTAAAACCCCAGCCATAAGCTAAATACATCCATCCACTGAAAGTCACCTACAGATGCTAAGAGTTAGAAAGTATGATGAAGAAAAACAATCTTGTCATCTCCGTCAGGGGAAGAGTACCTTATGCAGAGTGTAACTAGTGTAAATCTCACCTCATATACGCGTTTACAATGATGGCTGTCGATTCAACCTCTGATTTTTGCTCTGTCCAAGTATCTTTTTAAATGTCTCAGATAAGTTTTTGTAGGAAAGAATGTTTGTTAAGGATAAATAACACAACACAAACATGCTTAAGAACTGAGTTTATGGAGTGAACTGATTCACTAACTCAATAAAATAATCGGAAGAATGAAGTATGTGCTCAAAAAGTATAATCGGTGGTTTAAACATACAAATTCAATGACCATTTCTTCAAATAACCTGAATTTGAAAACTAAAAGAATTACAAGTATCATACACATTACACATGCTGATTACAAACAATAACAATCACATGCTGCAATATGTCCCAAACAAGGCCTGAGAAAGTAGGCTTACTGATAATCAAAACAAATGGTGCACACACTTTATTTTGCTTTTGCCTCTTCTTAAAAGTACTCAATTATATTTATTCTGCTGCATTTATTACTGCTTGGTAGTAGCCTGATTAAATTGTAACTGTTATTCTAAGCCTTTCGGTTTAAGCACTTGGGCTTCAGACCAGTTGTTTTACATTAAGAATGTTTGTGGTCTGCACTATTGTGGCAGGACATGTAGCTTACATCCTTCTAAATTGGGAATTGCTGATTGATGGCTCAGTGTCTGTTATTCTAAAAGTGTATTAGTTCTGGTTTAAGCACTTTGGCTTCAAGCCAGTTATTTTACATTAAGAAGGTTTGTGGTCTGCACTCTTGTGGGAGGAGAACTTAGATTCTGCCCTTCGGAGCTGGGAATTTCTCTTTAAAAGATTATTGTGCCTGCTTATTTTAACTGTTTCTTTCTGAAATTGGTGTGCCTTGTTTGCTGTAGCATAGATTAGATTCAGGCATGCCGAATCTAGCTTTCTTTGTATAACTTGAGCAGTAATCCAGGCCATCTTTTTTAGAGAAGGTTCCCCTGCATCCGGCAGCAGTGTGCAGTTAGAACTTGTCTGATTGAAGACTGCTGGAACAGGGCTCAGTTTTGAGCTTTTGTTACTGGTTAATTGGGTAAATTGTTTAAATCAGTTTGCTCATTTTCTATTGTTATATAAAAAAGCACTTTATTCATCTGCTTTTACTGTATTTGTATTTCTTCCTATTTTATTGCATTTATTCTGCGGTATTTATTACTGCTTGTTAGTAGCCTGATTAAATTGTAACTGTTATTCTAAGCCTTTGGTTGAAGCACTTGGGCTTCAGATCAGTTGTTTTACATTAAAAAGGTTTGTGGTCTGCACTGTTGTGGCAGGACAAGTAGCTTACATCCTTCTAAGTTGGGAGTTGCTGATTGAAGGCTTAGTGTCTGTTATTCTAAGAGTGTATTAGTTCTGGTTTAAGCACTTGGGCTTTGGGCCAGTTATTTTACATTAAGAAGGTGTGGTCTGCACTCTTGTGGGAGGAGAGGGTAGATTCTGCCCTTCTGAGCTGGGAGTTTCTGGTTAAACGTTTATTGTGCCTGCTTATTTGAACTGTTTCTTTCTGAAATTCGTACGCCTTGTTTGCTGTAGCATAGGCTAAATTCAGACCTGCTGAATCTAGCTTTGTTTGTATAACTTGAGCACTAATCCAGACCATCTTTCTTTGGAGAAGGTTCCCATGCACCCTAGTAGCAGGAATGTGCAGTTAGTACTTGTCTGACTGAAGACTGCTGGAACGGGGCTCAGTTTTTAGCTTTTTATTGGTTAATTTGTTTAAATCAGTTTGCTCATTTACTACTGTTGTATTAAAAAATATATACACTTTATGCATCGCCGCTTAGCTAGGGTAAAACTCGTCCTGGCGCCATAAAGTCTGTTCTTCAAATTTTCCCTTAGAACTAGACAGTTTTTTAGTTTTAGCACTCAAATCTGTTTCTCTGAGCTCAGCACTTGTTCAGAACTCATTGTAAGCACTAAATAAGCTACAAATTACTGCAACACTCAACTTTCCTCATTTGTCTAGAGGAAAACAGTTCTTAGTACTTAATAAATAAGCACCTATACAGGCATGTCTAAGGGTCAGCTCCCAGTGTTTTCTCCTGTCTACCTGATGAATCTGGGCAACTTGGGGCAATGCAGCAATTGCCTCATTTACACAGACAACCCTCTCCTCCTACCACCCAACACTACAACCTGTGAGAGATGCACTTATATAGCCAAACTGGAAGCAAAGCTCTCTTCACCCAAGACAGGAATAGACAGTCAGGAGGAGAAGGTAAACACTTGAACCACACCACACTCATCACATAGTCCCTCAAAAACTACACCACCAAAACACACACACTGCAACACAAAACACACAGTACATTCGCAGAGGCTCTCAATAAAAATCTGCTCAAGCAACACAGCTCTCCAAAGCAGAAACGCATGCAACCTCTCCCTCCAACACAACCCAAATGACACATAGCCCACAAACTCAGTGTGCCACTCAGCCACAGCCCATAAGGCATAACAATGTACCCAACACTATAGTCATAGGTGACTCTATAGTCAGGCACACTGATGTTCCACTCACCAGGCTAAACAAGGAAAAAGTTACTGTCAGCTGCCTGTCGGGTGCCAGGATCTGCCACATAACACATGCACTCAGGTCACTCCACAACAACTACAAATATGACTTTGTCATTGTCCATGTTGGTGTGAATGACCTGAGAAATACCTCCCTGGACTACATGAAAAGAGACATGGAGGAGCTCTCCGATCTTCTAGCCCAGGCAGGTATGACCCTAGCCCTGAGTAGCATCCTGCCATCACCCAGAATGATACCACAGTACAAGGACAAAATGATTGACTTCAACAATTGGTTAAACTTATGGTGTCATTCTAAGGGGCTCCAGTATCAGTCTGCCTGGGAAGAAATGATCGACAGACCACGATGCTTTGCCAGAGATGGCCTGCACCTGTCGCCCTTGGGATTCCGGATACTGGCTAAGGCTGTTGCCACCCCTATAGTGCCTTTTTTAGGCAAGGTTCAAATGACAAATTCACCACCATAACAGGTACAAGCAAGCACAATCTGAGGGTAATGCTACTCAGTGCTAGAAGTCTAAACCTCAAAATGCATTTACTCAAGGCACTCCTTAAAATGGAGAACATCGACATCTGTGCAGTGACAGAGACCTGGTTCAAGGCTCCAGAGAGCACCCCTGCATTACCAGGGTATAATTCATACCACGCCTTTCGTCCACCTAACCTGGACCGAAACAGTAAAGGTGGAGGCATGTCCATATTCATTAAGGATATCCACACCTTCAGGCTAGTTGCTCAGCATAATGCATCCGAGATTATCCAAGTGCAACTAACTCTGGGCAAGACCACAATCCAAATTTAACTTGCTACAGATCCCACACCATGCCCCAGGATTTCCACTCCTCATTTCCTGATATACTGGAAAATATTAGGGTACAACACAACACCCTAATAATGGGTGATTTCAATTACCCCACCATTAACTGTGAAAACAACTCATGTACCAACTCTTTTGCTCAACGTTTTCTGGAATTCATAAATTCCAAAGTCTTGGATCAACTTATCCACACCCCCACCAGGGGCAGCAATACCCTAGACCTGGTCATTACCAACATGGTGACCGGTGTTTCCACACCAGCATTCTATTCCTCGTTGGTCAGATCCGACCACAAGCTAATCAGCCTAGACATCCACACCCCTCCCCCATTAGGGAAACCACCATAAAAAATTTCTCCAAAGCCAACTTCACGCTTCTTAAGACAGAAGTGGCAAACTTCACGACACCCATGCAGACGGACAATAGAGTTATGACTACTGAATCCTACACAAATGCACTTTATAAGCACTTACACGAGTGCATGGATCGTGCTATCCCTAAAAGAACCAAGGTGTTATCCTCCAAAAACAGGAAGCCAGTCTGGTGGTCCCTTGCCATAAACAACTCTACAATAGAAGAAAGAAATTGTTGCAAAAAAGAGTAAAATGCCATGACTGGAAGAACTCCCTGGTCAGCCTCAGTAAGAAGCTGAGATCCCTTATAAAATCCTCCAAAGCTAGTTATGAAAACAAAATCACCACTGATTCTAAAGACAACCACAAATTATTCTATAGCTATGTCAAGAATCTCAATGGCAACACTCAGATCTGCTCTGAGTTACAGCACAATGGCACTAAATATACAGAACCAACTGACATTGCCAAACAACCTAGCAGATAGGTGCAGTGCTAACTTGACCCCCCCCCCAACCCCCTAAAGGGCCCATCTCTATACTGGAAGAATGCAAAGTTCCTGTAATCACGGCTGCACAGGTAAAAAACACACTTTCCAAAGCCAAGTACACAGCATTCATGTGACCTGACAACATGCCAGGCTGCATTCTACATGAACTACAGAATGAACTGGCACCCCACCTAAGCACCATGTTCAATCATAGCCTCACCGCAGGCTTTGTGCCCACTGAATGGCACACAGCGACGGTTATCCCACTCCACAAAGGGGGAGCCACCACGGACCCCAGGAACTACCGCCCCATTAGCCTAACGAGCCTGGTCTGCAAGGCCATGGAATGTATCATCATGGAACTTATAAATAAAGACTTTGGTAATCTCCAAACTCTGGACCCCACCCAGTTCGGGTTTGTAAAAGGCAGATCATGTCTCCTAAACCTGATAGAGTTCTTTGAAGCAGTCATCAAAGCCATAGACGAGGGTAAGGTGGTTCACACAGCCTATCTAGATCTCACCAAGGCTTTTGATACCATCCCCCACTCTGGAATTATAGATAAACTCACTAAACTAGGTATAAATCCCTATGTCACAAGATGGGTTGCCAACTGGCTCACTGACAGAACCCACACTGTGAAAGTAGCAGACTCCAAATCCGACTTCAGACCAGTGACAAGTGGAGTACCACAGGGTTCAGTCCTGGGTCCTCTCCTGTTTGGTATATACTTTTCTGAAGTACAGGCTAACACAGAAGGTCTTTGGCTAATGAAGTTCGCAGATGACTGGAAACTAGGAGCTATAACTGAAACTCCTAACGATGTGGACATCCTACAAAAGGGCCTCACTGAGACAGATGCCTGGTGTCAAAGCCATGGCCTCAAGCTCAATGCCAAAAAGTGCATTGTCAACCCCTTTGGTAAAAACTCTGTACCCATGAGCTACCACATAGATGGTAGTCTACTTAACACCGAAAGTGTGATAAGAGACCTTGGGACATAGGTGGACAGTAGTCTCTTCTTTGATAATCACATCACCACAGTAGTCAGGAAATCCTTTTATGTGGCACACCCCATCACAAAAGCTTTTTCATCCAGGAAAAAAGAGGCCATTGTTCCCCTCTACTCGTCACTCATTAGACCCATTATAGAGTACAATGCCCATTTTGGTATGTACCTCACAAGACATCTACAACAACTGGAAAGGCTGCAGAAATACCTCACAAAGAGGATTACCGGCCTCAAACAGATGCCCTACGCAGACTGTCTCAAAAAAATTCCAGCTTTACTCCGTCACATATCGTCTACTCAGAGGCGATCTCTGCCTAACATACAAAGCTATGTCAAACCCAGAACTGTTGGACATGCTCCACTTAAAGAAATCCCAATCCCTCTGAGCTACACACGCTCTAGGGACCTAAACCTTATCACCACAATAAACAGAACATGCTAGATTCCTGTCCCAGAGATACTTCCCATACTCTGGAACAAACTACCTATCTATATCAAACAAAGCTCCTTATTAGCACTCTTCAAGAAAAATTTTGATGATTGGATGGGAAATATGAACTTCACCCCGGGGATCACCTCTGTGGCTCTGCTCGACAGGGGCACAGGAAAATAATGGAGTAAGCCAGGGTACCTTTTTGGCTAGACTTGTATAGGCCCTAGGGCTGATAGCCTAGTACCTACCTATAAACCTATCATATTTTTTTTATTCACTCTTCTGTGTCATTACAGAACAAGCTCCATTTACTATTATGTTTGACAAATCAAATTCCATCCCACTGTCCACTAGTGTTAGTCAGTCCTCAGTGTCTCAAACTAGTACTGTGAACAGATAAGCAATACTTATTTTTTTACCAACAAAAGTAGCAACCAAGCATGCAGGTAGGCATTAAGCTTTAGTGGTTTAGGTTGGCTCCACCCTGACATGGGATGTAAGCATGTATTTCACATAAAGGGTATAGTCACCCTATTCCATTTCGATTCTCCTTTTTAGCCAGCAAAGACAAGGGGTGCATGCCTTGTGAAGAGAATGGCATATTTTTTGCATTTTTTTGGCCCCCAAATAAGGACAACGTAGAGAATAATATCATCTAGAAGAGAATCCCAACTACAGCCCTGTAAAGCTTTGGAGAAGCAGAGTACCTCTCTAACAACCTTCAAAGACACCTTTGATGACTGGATGAGTCATTACAAATATACACCAGTATTAATGCTAATGATCTTCTGTTCAGAAGAAACTAGCCTACCCTTATCAATACAAAGGTTTTGTGGTTATGCTTCTTGCTCCCCTATTGCAAGTTTCAAATAAACCTACCTCTAGGACAGGCATGCTCATTCTTGCCAATGATAGTATGGTCAAACTAACAACAGGTGAATCAAACAAGCAAGGCAGGCGAAAAAACACTAAGTCACAAATCAAACGAAAAACAGGATATCCAACAGCTGTAAGCAAAGTTCTTAACGTAAAAAAGTTTAATTTAAAAACTCTACACGTTTTCGTCACTCTGAATAGAGTAACTTCTTCAGAAAACAAACCAACTGCTACACAGTAACCACTTATTTAAAAACTGTTACATACAGTCATGTGATAGTAGCAACCAATCATTCAATTTTAAAATTTATGTAATTCAAAAATTAATTAATTAAACTAAAATGCAAGCTTAAATGTTTGTATGTGTAGATGTACTACAAACCACACACATAAACAAAGTACTTTGATGTCAAAAATACTGTACAAGCAGTCCCTTTGATAAATAAACGTTTACCTATAGAAACGGATGATATACATAAAATCTGCAAGTAAATAAGACCAGCAACCTACAAAAAGGCTAAGTTATCTTATTAAAAATCTAAATATTTTCTAATGCGGATTTTAAGCTAAACAGTATATTAGCATACCGAACAATAATTAACTAAATTCACCATGTGAATGGTATAAATAACAAGTTACATTGTGTAATGAATGTATTCCATTACACAAGTATAGTTGCTGTTTAATTGTAATCAATGCGGTCATAATAACTCTTAGAAGTGAATTCATCTCATAAGGTTTTTTAATTTAAGTAAACATGAAATGTTACAGTTCTCATTTAAACCAGGAAATGCAAATGCATTCAAGGCTAGTTGCCATTCAAGTTCACGTACTTTGAGGAGTACTGAATGGGGGCCACCCCTAAAATCTGGTACTAACTGGCCAATGGCTTGGAAACCAAAAGTATGTCCAACATTTAAAGAAATGTGCTTAGCTAAAGCATTTTCAGTTCTGTTTTTAGTTATTGCATATGAATGCTCATACATTCTTTCACGAAATCTCTGGTCAGTTTTACCTATGTAAAATGCTGGACAGTTGTTACAACTTGCTAAGTAAATAATACCTTTAGATTCACAGTTCAGTTTGTATTTAATGTAAAACTTGCCATTGTTTCCTGCTTTAAATGAATTACCAGTCTTAATGAACTTACACATCCTGCATGCCCCACATGTGAATGTTCCGTTAAGTCTCGAATTAGATCTATTATTTTTACCTTCAAGGAGGCTTTTCAAGTTTACACCTCTCCTATAGACTACTTTTGGCACATGGCCAACTTTATCCATTAATAAATTGTCCTTATGTAAAAAGAACCAATTTTTTTATAAAGGATTAATTTTACTTGTTCGCTATCTTTGTTAAAAGTGGTGATAAAACACACACTATAAGGTAGAGACTGCTTAGCCTGATTTTGTATATCTTTTTTCATATCATTATCAAAGATGTCATTCATGGACAAAGTCAGCTGGTTAGTAACTGGTGTTTTAGATATTAAAAGAGCCTCAACATGTGACTCTTGACTGGCATTGTGTAATGGTAAAAGTGGTGTAATAACTCCTCTATGTCGTTTACTACTTATTTCTTCCATTAAGTCGTCAATTAGGGAGATAGGGTAACCCCTGTTGTAAAACATGTCCTTCAGTAATTCACATTCAATTGTAAAATCATATTCTTATAGGTTCATAGGTTGATACTAGGCTATCTGCCCTAGGGCATTTATAAGCCTAGCCAGAGTATGTTTGGCGTTCGCCACCCTTTTAGATTAGTTGACTGTGCCGCTGTATAGTAGGTCACAGAAGGTAGCCCTTTTAAGGTTTGTATACTGTACCTCTCTCAAGCAGCGACACAGAAGAGATCCCAGGGGTAAACTTATGATCTCTCATCCATTCGTCAAGATTTCTCTTGAAGAGGGTCAGTGAGGGGCTCTGCCTGACATGGATTGGGATTTTGTTCCAGAGTGAGGGGAGCCTCTGGGATATGAATCTGTTCCTCCAGCGTGTCCTATTTATTTCTGTGCTGAGGTTCAGCTCCCTGGAGCGTGTAGCTCTAAGGGATTTAGATTTCCTGAGGTGAAGCATGTCCATTCATTCTGGGTTGGACATGGCTTTATACGTCAGACACAGATCGCCTCTGAGTAGGCAGTACGCAACTGAGTAGAGCTGGAGTTTCTTTAGCCGAACTGCATAGGGCATCTGTTTGAGCCCCTTGATCCTCTTGGTGAGATACTTTTGGGGTCTTTCCAGTTGCTGAAGGTGTCGGGTAAGGTACATCCCAAACGGGGCATTGTACTCAATTATGGGCCTGATAAGTGATGAGTAGAGGGGCACAATGACCTCTCGATCTAGATGTGAACCCTTTCATGATAAGGTGGGCTATATAGAAGGTCTTTCTAACCACTTTGGCAACGTGATTGCCAAAGGAGAGATTGCTATCTACTTGGGTCCCCAAGTCCCTAATTACTTCTTCCGTACTTAATGGATTACCACCTATGTGGTAATTTGTGGGCACTTTATTTATTCCAAAGGGGATGACTATGCACTGTTGAACACATCCTCGCTGCTCTAATAAATTGTCCTTTGACTATAGAACATTTTTGCTTGTATGGGTGTGCACTAGTATAGTGCAAAAAGGAGTTACAGTAAGAAGGTTTTCTATAAATCTTAGAACAGTATCCCCTAATTGTTGTATCTTTCCTCAAGTTAACATCCAGATAGTCTATACTAACAGTGTCAAATTTGTACGTAAACTTAAAGAATGTAGTAGTGGAGTTGAGATAATCTACAAGTTGTAGAGCTTTAACCTCATTACCTCTAAACATAATAAAAATGTCGTCTAAAAATCTAGTGTAATACACCAAGGAGGCTTTAATTTCAGGTCTCTCAAAAATAAATAACTTTTCCCAGTATGCCATGAAGAGGTTTGCAAGACTAGCCCCACAAGGGGAGCCCATGGCTACCCCATGTTTTTGTAAAAAAATCTTACCATTAAATGTAAAGAAGTTATTAGTAAGAATAATGTCTATAAGTTCTGTTACTAAATCAATTTCTCTTTGAGGTGCATTTTTGTTTTTAAGAGATAGCGCAATCCACTCTACTGCCTCTAAGTGGGGAATAGAGGTGTATACGTCAATTACATTGATACAGTGAATTTAGTTAATTATTGTTTGGTATGCTAATATACTGTTTAGCTTAAAATCCGCATTAGAAAATATTTAGATTTTTAATAAGATAACTTAGCCTTTTTGTAGGTTGCTGGTCTTATTTACTTGCTGATTTTATGTATGATATTATCCGTTTCTATAGATAAACGTTTATTTACCAAAGGGACTGCTTGTAATTTTTGACATCAAAGTACTTTGTTTATGTCTCTGGTTTGTAGTACATCTACACATACAAACATTTAAGCTTGCATTTTAGTTTAATTAATTAATTTTTGAATTACATAAATTTTAGAATTGAATGATTGGTTGCTACTATCACATGACTGTATGTAACAGTTTTTAAATAAGCGGTTACTGTGTAGCCATTGGTTTGTTTTCTGAAGAAGTTACTCTATTCAGAGTGACGAAAACGTGTAGAGTGTTTAAATTAAACTTTTTTACATTAAGAACTTCGCTTACAGCTGTTGGATATCCTGTCTTTCATTTGGTTTGTAACAACAGGTGAATGCTAGAAGGTGAATAACAGAACTGTGGCTTCCAAGGAAAGGCTTGTCGATGGTACTGCTGTAGATGGAGATACTAAGGGACCGAGTACTAATGTCAGTCTATGTTCCTTGATGGTGCACTGCTGTATCATGAAGACAGGTTTCACAACATGCTGAACAGCTAACAAGTCTACATTATCTAGGCCTATCCTACAGGCCCTGATGGTGGTGGAGGACCAAAAAGTCCCTCCTCAACTAGAGTTGCTATGACATACTAGACTTAAGGAAGGCCTGGTGAGAAAAGTCCTCAATACTGAGTGCAACCCAACAGCATGTACAAAAGGACATGAAGGACCATTCCATGGCTGAAAACTTGGTGCAAGCATGCTCCACTGGTGGACAGTGGGAAAGGTATTGTTGACACTGTAGTATACACCCAAGGTGGTTCCCAAGGGTGCATATCTTACAGGCCTTTCATCTTCTTTAGATGGCATGCTTGCTAATCAAGGAGAAATTACCAGACTGTGAGGACTGCAAGGCTCCCTCAAGGCCAGACTTACCTGAGAAGGGTGTGAAGGATGTCTACTTTCTACCTCCTTAGTCTTTGCTTGATATGTCAACATTGGCTTGGGTCACACAAGGAACCTTCCTACCATTTCATGCACTGGGAATCTTTAACAATCACTATTGTCAGGGGATGTTAGGCAGGATCTCCAGGTTCTCTCTCACATATCTCTGGGTGACCAGGCTGAACTGTTTGCACTTATAGCAGTGTCTAGATGCCATGCTCCTTACGGGATAACGGAGACAATTGTGGTCCAGATCCCTGTTCGTGATCTAGTGGTCACAGGCATGTTTGGCAGTTGTAGATTTCTAGCCATAGAATGAAGGAGCTTTTCCATGATTTATAGTAGTACTGAGATCTGAAATTTGCAAGCAGAACAAAGAAGTGGATAATTTGAGGGCTGCATATACTCTCCTAGCAAGGTGCATGAAACTATACTATACCATCACCCGGGATGGAGGAAACCCCCCCCCCCCGAACAGGAATGAGAGAAAGAGAGAAAACACTGCTGAAGTAAAGATAGCACAAGATGAAATCACAACAGATATCTACTTCAGAAAGCCCCCTGGAGTCAGATTGTGGGATGGGATGCTGGGGCTGTGGGTGTTCCTTGTGCTTGATGTAAGCATGCCCATCACAGCATTTAAGTACTGGATCTCAAGAACAAGAAAATAACTACACACCCTGGGTGGGGGATGGAGCTACCTGTGTCACTGTGGAGAGAGAGAGTGATTTTTTTGTGTGAGTGCAGGCTCCAGTATACACACTTAGAGAAAATATGCATTTGCACGGCGTCCCTGCCTCTGAGGGACTGTGACAGTAAACAGTGTGGGAAGAAATAGTCAGGAAATTGTTATGGCTAGGCTTGTATAGGCCCTAGGGCCGATAGCCTAGTACCAACCTATGAACCTATGTGTTGTCCCCCCCCCTCCCCCCAAGGATGGGCAAGCCTATCCTTCCCCTGCTGGCTCTGTCAAGTACCCAAGCTGCTAATTCAAACTTTGATTGCCTGGGCTGCACTCAGGGCTTCATTCTTCTATACCATCATAGCTGGCTATAGTCTCTTTACATTAATGGAATACAGGTCTACCAGCAGCCATGAGGAATAAAGAGCTATTGTTTCAGGGAAAAATAAAGTACAAATCAGGTGATATAAGCAGACAATTTCGGTTTCTAAGAGGTTAGTGACAGCCCCTTGAATCCTGTCAAGTGCTACTGCATGTTTCCCTGATGTAACTAGTCCATGTGGGTCCTGATCTCTGCTGAATGAAATATGTGAACAGCACTGCAATATATTTGATTTTAATATCCAAACAGTAGAAGTACAATGGAAAATTAATGGAATACAACTGATTATTAATGAAACACAAAAGCATGCATCTACATACATGTATGATTAGATTTTATTGTGCCAAAAGTCAATAAAAGCTGAAGCTAAAAAAAAAAAGAGTTATTTTCATACAAGATGACTCTTTTTTATAACCCTAACAAAAAAAAAACACTTTAAGAAATGTTGAAAAAAGCAGGTTTGATTTTTACATATACTATCCACATGTATGAGATAATTCGGGAAAGCTTCTTCTACAGAAATCAGCCAGTCACAAAGGCTGTCGCTTGGTTAGTCTACTATGACTAAGTAATACTAAATCACATTTGTAAATATAAACTGATGGTAGCTAAGGAATACCTTGGCTCTATTTTTCATTTTGCCTGATGAGTAAGTAGATAAGTATATTACCCTACACAGTATCTAGTTTCTATTTCTTCATCAGAACTCAAGAATGTGAATCTAATGAAACCTTGAATTCACAAGAATGCTCAAATGCACCCCCCCCCCAAAATGCGGTCCAGTAAAACTCATCATGCATGCAATAATCTAAAAATATGCCAAATGTGATTTCAAGTTAAAAATAATGTCACAGTATCACAAATGAAATAACCAAGACACTTTTGAAGTACGTAAATGTAGCATTTTTTCTAAATTCGTTGAAAAGAGAAGCTTTGTCTGCATCTCAGATGTATTATATGCTCTAATAGTCTTTTTTTAGCACATGCAGATTTCTTGTTTACATGTGCAATTCTGATAACCTTCATCTCTAACAGTCTAATTGCAAGCGAAACATTTAATACAGAATTTCTCATGATGTGAGGATAAGCCTCAGCTAAGAAGTCTGTTCAGAGCCAAGGCCACACACACACACACACACACGTTTTTACTGGTTAAATTCCAGAATTCCACTACATAGACTTCCTGCACCCTAGTATAACAAATATTTCAAGCAATATGTAACGCTGCCCCACATAAGAAAAATGTACATAACATGCGTGGTTTAAAAGCTTATTCCTGTGCTTTTTCAATCTATTTTTCCTTAACATTGGTCACACTAAGTTCTGTCCTATCCTGATGACAAAGTACTTAATAGGTATACTATCCTGTTATCAACTGGAAAGTACACTTCAGTCACTTTACACTCAAAATAATTTAAACATCTTTAAATTACCATTATGACCTTACTCATAACTATCGGGTAAAAAATGCATGTGTGTGTGTGTATATATGTGTTTATGTATTGATAGATGTACACACACACACACACACACACACACACACACACACACACACACACACACACACACACACACACACACACACACACACACCACACACTTTCTATGCTAATGATATCACACCCTAAAAATTATGTGTGCTTTCAGGTCTCTGAGTGAGGAACACCAGTGACGAGACCAGTAGAGCGAACCTACCCTAAAGCATAACCAATGCAATACTTCAACCTCTTATTCTGAATACATTTTCCAAAAGCCTAATAGGTTTGTAGGTTCACAGAAATAACTGACACTTAGTGCAGACCATTACAAGTTTAACCAATACACTATATTCAAATGTTTCTCCATCATCAAGGTGGATAACACATGACACACTGGGAGAGAATTTGAGACTGCCCTTCAAATTATCTAAGTTTACTTTGAGATAGCAGGGGTGCTACTCTGCTTGACTCATACTTGAAGCTTGTTCCAGAGGTGTGGATATACATGGATATGAATCTGTCACACACGTTTTATTTATCTGCTAAGGAATGTTTAGGTCCTTTAATCAGCTACTTGAGGAGCCATTTGTTCTGCAAAAGAAGAGACAGTCAAGGAGGGTCATATCTTTCATGGCTTAAAAGGTTAGACACAGATCGCCAAGGAGGAGTCTATAAGAGACACAGGAAAGAGAAAAGGATGACAAAACTCCATAGATACCTGAGGGTTAATGCCACTGTTCATTTTAGTAAGGAATTTTAGAGGTTTATCAAACTGAGTAATTAGTTTAAACAAATGCAGGTCAAAAAGGGCATTATATCCTATAACGACTCTGATGACAAATGGCTGAAGGAAGGGATCTAGAAGAGATGCCTTTGGAAACCAGATTAACCACACAGAAGGCTTTTCCAATTGCTATGATGATACAGCTCCCCCAAGATGCACTGTGTGTCGATATATGACACCCTGAGCTACTTCACCACTACAAATTGAGATTAGGTGCTTCCCTCTCTTTTTACAATGTCACATAGTTTCTCTCAAGCTGTGCTGTGTCAAGATTCAATGCCTAGAGCTAATGGACCACTACAAATTTAGACAAAGTGCTTTCTCTTTAGAATGTGATACAGTTTCTCTCAAGCTGTGCTGTGTAAATATTCAATGCCTACAGCTACTACTAAATTAAGAGTAGGTGCTCCCTTCTGTTTGTGAAACCACATCACTGTAATGGTCATTTGTGCGGAGTGCTGCTGGGATCAGGATAGCTGATTTTATTACAGTGATCTCGCTCTGAAGCCCTCCAAATGCTCTCTTCCTTTAGTTACTAACTACAAATGCACATTCCAGTGTATTTCCCCTACAAAACCACCTACATCCTTCAAATAGTTTAGCCTGTGCATTATTCCACAAACTACAATTAACCTAATTAATCTCTATTAATATTTAGCCTGTGTTCTTCTCCAAAATTAAATTAAATTAAGGTACTTAGACACATTACCTTACCTGTGTACTTCCTGATCTAATACCTGAAGCAGTGGACATGATGGAAAGTCAGCCATCTTATTTCCATTCTGTTGCCAGACTCTTAGCACTTGGTGTCCTCATAGTGTTGGAATTGCCTTATATGGACAATTAACTCTTATTTAATATAAACAACCCTGCCTTTGAGAGGTGCAAATATTTAACTAATTTGCAGGCATCCCTTTCACCTAAAACAATGCACAGTGAGCTTTATACACCCTCACCTCTACCATATTTTCAAAAGAAACACATTCCAATGCCATATGCCAAGGCCATTCTCTACTAAAGCTTTCCAGAACTAGTAAGGATAGGTTTCAGCAAAAATTCGCCCACTCATCCTCCCATGCACAGCTACAGCATTACGTCATCAAGGGTCAAACTACTCTCGGACTTCCAAGATATCTGCACACTAAGTAACAGCTTAAGTTCAGCTTTCACAGTGTGAAAAAAGAAACTCAGAAAAGAAAGCCAGTTAATTTGTCTTTTTGCATAAATTCAGTAACTGGCTAGTAAGTGCACTGCATGGATGCCAGCAAACAATAAATTTAGAGAACCTGTATGAAAACTCAATCACAAAAAGTAAAAAGAAAACACTGGCTGGGAAGAATCTTGCAGCTGTTCAGCAAAAAGCATTTAAAGCTCCAGCTTTGGTGTAAGACATAACTTCCAGGAATCTAGAGGGAAAATAAGTCAAACATGTTCAGAGCTGATGAAAATAAAACACAGGAGTATATTAACTCAAATAAAAAGGCTGGAAAAAAGAAGCTTTAAAAAAATATTCAGGTGAGCCGATAAAACAGCAAAAATCAGAGGTCAAAAGAAAAGGGTGGAAGACGTCTTAAGAAGAGACGTTTGAAAAATGATAGAATTAAAGAACAGAGTTCCTGCTGTACCAGAGGAATTGGAAGAAACACACTGTATTAATTTTATGAAATCCAAATTACCAGCTGGATAAGTATTCCACAGCATGAGTTGTTAATTGAAAGGGCACATTGTGTGCATGCTCCAAACCTGACAGTGAGAAAGCAACCTAGACCTTTAATAGTAAAGATGTAATCCTATCAAAAGAAGGAGTTAAGACTGAAAAAACTGTGGCAGAAGGCCAATGTACTAAAAGTTGGAGACAGTAGAGTGTTTGTGGAAAATGATTACTCACTGTAAAAGAAGAAGAAGTGGAGTAAATTTTTTCCAATTGTATTCCATTAATTTTCCATTGTACTTCTACTGTTTTGATATTAAAATCAAATATATTGCAGTGCTGTTCACATATTTCATTCAGCAGAGATCAGGACCCACATGGTAAATTTTTTCCAATAATCAGGGAATGAAGACAAGCAGGTGTGAGATTCAGGCTGCTATATCCAGCTATCTTCAGAAGGTCAAAGTATTTTTTTATTTATCAAAGTCATTTATTTATTTATTTGTCTGGAATGCAGGCCACCACATGTATATTCCAATTAACAAGTTTATTCACTCAAACAAATAAGCATTTTCGTTTCAGTTACAGAAACTTCCTCAGATAAAACATAGCCTCACAACATCCTCCATTTAAATAAATAAAATAATTAAAATAGATACGTTACTCCACTTTAAAATGACACCCCCCAAATTCAATACATTTTGTTATTAATTTTGTTATATGTATTTTATCTGTTTTATATATAAATTCATTTACAAGTGCATTGAATTTTGTGAACAACTTTGGTATTGTCAATCATGTTCTCTACCTTTCAGGGTATTTGTTTATTTTAAAAGTCTTCTGATTGGTGGAATTTGGGGGGGGGGTGTCATCTTAAAGTGGCGTGATGTATGTATTTTAATTATTTATTTATTTAAATGGAATCACAGTAAACAACTTTTTAACAACCCCTTAATCATCTAAGCCAATTGCCATACAGATTGATGCAGAACATCCTAAGGAGGAAATACAAAAGTTTTTCCAACAAAAAGTGAGCCAGAAAACAGAAGAGGATTCTTCCCCTTATTCTTCTGATACTAAAGTTCACAGAAAGACTATGTCTGTGAAATATTTTCTAATGTTCCAAATGAAAATGCTAGAGAGAGAGAGAAAAAGAAGAACCAGGAGTATGTCGGAAATTAACCAGACACCGGAGTTGGGAGATGTAGATCAACAGGAAAAAACCCAGCAACTGCAAAACTGATGAATAAATGAGGGATTACAAAACATCAATCACATTTGAGAAATATGGCAAACAAGTAAACCTGGAAATATTGGACTTTTTGACTTTGTTCAAATTGTAGGGGACTACAAAGCATATGCCCTACTTCATGTCATTAATGTTTGGAAGAACGTTAAGGAGACGGGAAGAGGAGGGATGGAAGGATTTATCTCTAAGTAAAACAGTTTTTGTTCTTAACATTATTTTATAAAACATGACATATGCTGCATGTTATAAATTAAATCTTTTTCAATTCATTTTGTGTGCAATAAAGATACTAAATATGTCCTTTTTTCCTTCCTTAATCTTATTCAGTTTTAAGAAATGTAGGCAATGCAATGTAAAAAGAGAAGAAAGCCTGGACAAAGAGCAAGATGCAAGTAAAACTGCTTTTTCTTACTTTTGCATAGGGTAATGACTGGATTAAGCCCCTTGGCTAGATCTAGTAATAAGTTTTAAGGGAAGCAAGTAATAAAAGAACATTGAATGTAATGAAATGTCTTCCTTTACAAAATAAATATTCACAGTGCAATATGAAAAGCTTGGATCTGAAAGCAACTGTTCTCATGTTTCTATGGAGATAAGTTGACAAGGGCAATAAAACAAAATACTTTTTTCTTTCACTAGCTAGAAGCTTATGTCTTCTGAAAGCATTCAGGTTGTTTTTTTTACATCTGGGAGAGAAATAAAGACAAGATGAAAACAGACAGTGTGAGTAGAAGGGCAGGCTGTGTTACAATGTGCGGTATTGCCAGCTACGACAGGAGAAGCAGGGCAGTGGATGTGTAACATGTGCCAGCATAGCTAGCTGGAATTTTGTAAAGAATTATATGTCATTTGTATATCAAACTGATTTGTACAGATACTTGTGTTGAAAAATGTTCTTGTAAAGCTGCTTTTGTTAAAAAATGTGCCAACAGTGGGTCCTGACTGTACTGATTTGTAACTGATTAAATGTATATGTTTTAACAGAAGATACTGGAAGAGAAGAAGTTAAGCTTAATCCTAACTAACTTTTAGAAAAACATCCTGAAATTAACTTACCTGGTTTAGATAGATATATTTGGTATTTTCATGTTCTTTTATTAATTATTATTAAATATATTTATATTTTTTTATTGTGGCTGGTCCTTTAAAGAATATTTTAAACTTTGAGAGTATGTATAGCTATCTGGTAATTCTGTGACCTGGCCACTCCTGAAAGCCTTACTGCAGTCATCAAAACCCTACCATTTACATTAGCATTAATTTCATTCAGTATAATTCGGTACCCTTGTAAGAGCCTTAAGAATAGCTGGCTTTGGACTCTCTGGTGGCAGCAACTTAGCTATTAATTCTGTGTCAGCCTTTCCCTGTGTGTTTGTGTGTATGTGTGTGTGCACGCGCGAAAATCAAATCTCCAAGAGTATGTGTGTCAGCTGCTTGGAACAGGGACACAGAGTACTGGTTTCAGAGAGAGACTGGTGGAGGACTTGGCTTGGACACTCGGCTGAGGACACAACTCTACAGCTGTGTCAGCTGGAAGTCATACTGGGGACCTGGAAAGGGAGAGAGAGAAACCCAGACCACGGACTGAGTGTGTTCTCTGTGTGCTCTTAAGGGAAATTGTGCGCTTGACGCACAGAGCTGCATCTGGAAATATTGTGTGTATCTAGTTTCATTTCAAGTAAACATCCCTCTCCAGTGTCAGTGGTGAGGATTCAGGCTCCTTGATTACTGGCCCAGAGAAGGGATGCCACAGGCAGTACCATGCGTCTTAGCATGGATATCCTTCATTATAGGTCAGTTTAATACAGTGAGTGTAGCTGTTCATCTGGGACAATTGTTCCTATTAGAATAGCTAAACTTCATTATTTGAAGATGTACATAGTTTTGTATGTTTGTATTAAGCTAATAAGCTATGAGGCATTCTGGGGGGGGGTTATTTTTATGTTTGAGGGTTAAATGGATAAGACAAGAAACAACTGTATAAAGGATCAACTTGTCAAGCATTAGTGTATACATATAACACAAAAGCTGAAACTAGAAATTAAAAAAAAAGCTGTTATACATAACAGGTCTGATAATAACTTGCCATAATGGCAATACTTTCTATATTACCTTTGAATGTGTATGGTCTCAAAGTATATACAAAAACAGTAGTGAACTATATTCCGAAATGCAGAGTGCAAGTAGCTATGCTACTGGAGACACATTTGGAATGAACTGAGCATGTGAATTTGATAAAAAAGGATTTCAAGATAGTTATTCAGCGAAGTATCTGGGATGAAAGAAATGGGAATATGTGTATTAATTGCTAGAAGAGCTCCAATAGTGTTAGAAGAAGAAAAAATATAATAATAGTAAGGAGCTACTGCCAAGGGAGCAGGATTATGCTAGCATGTATTTATATTCCTCCAAAAACTGCTACAATGGAGCTTAAGAAAATTCTGGGGGAAATAATCAGCTCTTAGCAGGGAATATTATTTAGAGGTGGAGTGTGGAATTTGATTTTCAACAGTGAGGATGTATCTGGGGGGTGTAGAAGGAAAATATAACAAAAGAGGGTACATTTTTGAAAAAAATTATGAAAATATTTGATATGAAAGATGTGTGCAAATAACTGTTTTAAAACATCTATTTATAGAAAGGAAGCTTTCAAGAACAATTATCTTCACTATTTAGGCTTCCACCCGAGATTTATGAAAGAAAACATATATATGGGACAATTGATTCGAATAAGTCAGATCATTAGTGAAAAAGAAAGTTTTGTGTTAGAAATCGACTTTATTAGACATTTATTTTTTAGATAGAGGTTACCCTTTGGAAAAGTTAATCAAAACTGAGACAGAGATAATAAGGAATAGGACAACTAAGTTTATACTGATAATTAAAACAGAGAGAGAGGAAGCAGTATAGTACTAATAGAGTTAACAGGAGTTCCTCAATAAAAAAAGTCCTGCTTTCCCAGTTCCTATGAGTGTAGATGGAATAGAAATTATGAACATTATTAAAGGAAATTGGAAAATTCTATTAGCAAATAAAGAATCAACAACAATCATTGGGGAGGTCCCTAATGTTAATTTTAAAAAGGTTTTGAATGTTAAGAAATTATTCGAATTTAATTTTTTTTCTGAATACAAGAAATTTAGTAAATTAGTTGGGACCTTTGCATGTGGTAATTGCAGACAGTGTAGATTTTTGAATAATACTTGTTCTGTTACTTTTCACCATTTAAAATATACAGGTAAAGCAAGTCAAAGATATAACTGCCACAGCAAGGGAATAGTCCATGTAGCTCTGTGTAGCACGTTACAGTTACTATGCAGGTAAAAGCATTAGAGAGCTTAGATTTAGAGTTAGAGAAAATATAAAAGCAGTAAAAGATGGAGATACTGCAAATGCTTTGGCAAAGCATAGTGATGAATGTGTTAATTTTTGTAAATTTTATTTTTTGTTCTTGAGCAGATAGAAGAAAGTAGGTCCACCACCGGTTTTAATAATTTTCTTGAAACCACGGAACTGTGCTGGCAGGTTCATTTACGGGCAGACAGATTCCCTGGTTTAAATGAAGCAGTAAATATGAAATGTATTTTGAAAACAAGTTGGCAGGTTTGTTTAAGAGCACACAGGTTCCCTGGTTTAAATGAAGCAGTACATATGAAATGTAGTCTGAAAACAAAAATGTTATGAATATTTAAGAAATGTGTAGTACGTTTTCTAAATAGATTTTAGATAATAAATATTTTAATTAGTATTCAAATTATTTGTGTTTTGTTTCAAAGGATGTAACGTCATTTGTTGGTGGGTTATTTAAACTTAGATAATGCAAATCTGTAATTTTCTGATGAAGTTCCAGAGTGTGTGATATGTGAATAAAATACGGAACAAAAGCGCTTAAATCAAGTTTCTAGTTTCCAGTTACTGGATTATTTTTAGCTCTTGGTTTTCTATTCATCAAGCTCTTTCCATTGGTGAGAATCAAACCTTGCACCTTGCAGATGAGAGGCAAACACCTTCACCACTGCATCACTTGTGCTGAACCAGTTTAAGGAACGGAGTTAAGTCACAAGGTTTTTTTTTTTTTTTTTTTTTTTTTTTTGATTAATAGAACAATGATGATCTAGTGGGAAGCAAAATGTAAGAAAATTCCCCGATTGTTGGTAGGTCTTGATGCAGAAAAAAACAATTGAAAGAGTAAGCTGGGATTTTATGAGTAGGGCAATATAAGCATTTGCATTCTCTAATAAAATAATAAGGTTGATTAGTGAGGATATATGAGGGATGGGGGGGGGGGGCTCTCTAAGTTCTGTTTGAGTAGAGGATCCAGGTAGGGATGTTCTCTCCCCTTTGTTATTTGCAATATATTTAGAACCACTGGCAAATAAAATAAGGGACTCAGAAATTCAAGGATATAATTTCTTTGCTTATCAAGAAAAGTTGGCTTTATTTGCAGATGATATTATTTTATATCTGATAAAAAAAAGAAAATGACATTTCAGTGCTGTAGAACACTCTAAGAAAGTTTCACACCTTTTCAGAATACAAAATTAATGAAGATAAAACATGGGCAATACCTGTAAATTATCTACCCACAAACAAATTGGTCCAGTAATACATATGCTTATAGAGATATGATAAAATGAAGTACTTAGGAATATGGATGAGAAAGGATTATGTTATGCCAGCCAAGGATATGTGCACAGAGACTAAACAAAAGATAATAAAAAAATGAGAAATTGGAAGCTCTGTTTTATGAATAAGGATAACAAAATACAAGCAGTGAAAACGTTTTTAGTCCCTTTAGCTTTATACACTGGTCAGGCATATTTTTATCAATCAGAAGAAAAGTTGTAAATAGCAATTAATAAAGGGCTGAAGGGCTTTATCTGGGAATGGAAGAGCACAAGGGTCTAATGGGATAAGTTGATCCTTCCAATAGAACAAGGTTGTTTGGGATTACCTGATTTGAAGGGTATTTCAGAGTTGCACAGTTAATGCTCCTATACATAGCACAAGTAGAAGGCTGTAATTGGAAAGGGATGATGATGAAATGTGGGGGGGGGGGGTTCAAAAAGCAAGGAGATAGTGGGATTTTGGATTGCAGATCCTTAAGGAGAATAACAATAACCCTACAGAATATTACATTCATAAAGTGGCAGACAGTATTCTAAGAACTAAGCCAACATGGGAATGGAGAAGAAAGATTCTGTCAATAAGGACAGACTGTAATTAGGGGTACAGAAAAGAGGCAAAACAGGGCTGGAATTTACAAACCTGGCAATGTGACAAAGGTATTGGGAACAAATAATTAGAGAGGGAAAGGTAACAGAATGGGAAGAGGGCAATAATTCATTTGGAGTGCAGGCTAAAGATTGCCTTTCCTGTCAAGGACTAATATCAAAATATAGGCAAACAGAAAGGAATGGGGTGATCCTAAGTGAAAGACCAGCACTGGTAGAGTTTTTAGTAAAATCTAGAATAGAAGCTGCTGTTAAAAAAGGCATAATTAGTACTGCATACAAAATATTGTATGATAACATAGGAATCAAACAGAGGAGGTTACAAAGAATTTGGAAGACAGACTATGAAAGCAATTCACAAAGAAACAATGGGAGGATATATGCATGCCTCCCAAATATGCAGGGGAAATCCAGAAGATTTAGGAACTTTGCCTAGAAGTTTTTGCATAGGTATTTTTATACCCCAAGCAGACTACAAATAATGTTTCCTCAGGTAGATTGCAAATGTTGGAGATGTGATGGGGAAGAAAGAGATAATTGGGAACACATTTTTTGGGAGTATAATGAGTTGGCAGACTTTAAAAATTCCTTGCAGACTAGTCTGTCAGAAATACTGGATGAGCAAATTGGTGTAACTAAGGAAATGATTTTTTGAATTGTGATACTGAATTGAAATAGCCAAATAAAGCAATTAGAAAATGAAAAGCAAAGTCTAAACCAACAGTACTAGAAGTAGAGTTCTTCTTCTTCTTTCGGCTTTTCCCAGTTAGGGGTCGCAACAGCGGAGCACCTGTCCGCTCATGATTGGCAGTGGAGTTTTACAGTGTCAAGTTGCCAGCCCGGCGTCCAACCTTCCACAGGAGGCACACACACACACATGCACTCACACCTAGGGCCAATTTAGAGTGTCCAATCTACCTGCAGCATGTCTTTGGGATGTGGGAGGAAACCGGAGCTCCCGGAGGAAACCCACGCGACCACAGGGAGGACATGCAGACTCTGCACAGAAGGCACCCCAGCCAAGGATCGAACCAGAGAACCTCTTGCTGTGAGGCAGCAATGCTAACCACTGCACCACCGTGGCCACCCAGTACTAGAAGTAAAGTAAAAGAGATAAAAGAACTAGAAGTGAGATCTTTAGAAAAGGAGCAAATTACTAGAAAAAATGGGAATTATGCATGCAGAATAATGTTTTTGGAGAAGGAATGAGGTTTTAAGGGATGGCAGGAATTTAAGGAGCTATGTAATGTTTGACTGACAATCACTGTACAGAAGATTTTACATAATGTTTAATGTTTGTACCTGGAAGTATGTCAATTTGGTTTGCTTTCATTTATATAAATGTATGTTTGCCTATGACATAAAGTGATAATTCAATAAAAATGTTTCTTGTCCAAAAAAAAAAAAAAAAAAAGATCAGACTGCCCTCAGTCTTGTACTGCTAGCTACTCTGTTAACAAAATGTCTTACTGATTGGTGACGTGGTTGTTAGGCATACAGATTTTTGCACTCACAAGGATAGGATTACAGGTGCCAGGATCTCTGATGTTAGAAGAGTCCTATAGACCCTTTCCCAGGGCAAATACAACTATGACATGGTCATGGTAGTGGTCCATGTGGGAATGAATGACCTGGGAAGCAAAACCCTGAAATACATGGACAGAGTCATGTCAGAACTTTCCATGCATGTGATAAATGCAGATAAGACTCTGGGCCTGAGTGGGATCCTTCCATCACAAGGAATTATGCTGGAGCACAAATTAAAGATCATGGGATTCAACAAATGAATAAGTAGTTTATGTCATTCTACAGGGGCACAGTAGGTCAGCATAGGGCAAGATAACTGATAGTCCAACTTGCTTTGCAAGGGATGGCTTGCACCTCCTGTTCAAAGTCTTCTGCCTACTGGTTAAAGCCCTTAATCCCCCTAGTGCCTTTTTCAGTATGAGTCCAGTTAAGGGCATCCACTTTAACAAAATTCAGCAAACCCCAATTTTGACCATATTAAGGTGTCTCTTCCCAACACCAAAAGTCTCAAAACAAATGTCGAGTTTATTGGCCCTCTACATCCAAAACATTTTACTGAAACTTGATTTAAATGTAAATAACGCATTCCCTCTACACCCGGGTTTTGTGTCTACCATACTTTCAGGTGTGATGGTAACTGTGGTGGCACCTCCATATTTGTCATGGTTCATGTCATCTTCAGATAAATTTTCAGAGATCCATAAATAGAGCTTACAGAACTCCAGATCACAATAAATAAGACAACCTACCAAATTTACAGCCTGCTACTGGATACTCTCCATGTCCCCAGACAAGTGTGCAAGATTCCCAAAAATATTTGAAGAACTCCCTGTTAACAAGAACTCCATTATTTTGGGATACTTTAACTTTACTACAATTGATGGGACTACCTATACCTCCAGTTTAGGTTATGGCTAGAAGTTTGTGGACTTTACATAACTTCCCTGGAACAAATAGTTAATAAACCCACCACAGGACATAACATTCTAGTCATGGTTTTCACAAATGTATCCTCTCTACATGTACTTTCCCCTTGCTTTCTTCTTCCCCAGCCCTTGGTACAGAATCAGAAGTTTTCTGGTCATCAGCTTTGGATTGGGGGTATGACAAACGGCCTAGACAGAGCTCATGAGGGCAGAGACAAACAAGCAATACATACTGAGGCCAGTGGCTCATCTACACTGTCCTCTGGTGTGTCAGCTGTGTGTTCCTGTGATGTAATGATGCAGGTTGGGACCTCTTGGGTGACCATATCCAACAGCACAAGACCCAGAGAAATCATCACTTAATTTAGAATATGTTGCCATAACAGAGAAGGCATCATTTGCAATATCACAACCTACATGGGCTTACTGAAGCCTCACCATTGCAAGAACAGTGTCATAGGTGGGCAAGTGCTACTCTCATCGCTGTTGCACTGGAACAGTATCTTGCACAGTAGGCAGATTTGGTGCACTAAAACACAGGCTGATAGATTCAGACAACAAGATCATGGTACAGACTAGAATACACCATGAACTGCTGCCATCTGCATGCTCAGCACCAGGATGCCGACAGCGTCAGATATGATGCTGTTGTTGTCCTGCAGCTACACAGGTGTAACAGTACCATCACAAAATTATTCTGTGAGATTCATACTCAGAACACAGAGCAGCCAATGTTTCGCACACCACATAAGTCTGTTGGTAGTGGAATACCACAAGTTAAATCAATGGCTTTGACACTTATCAGCATTCACAGGACATTTTCTCTATGGCCATAAAGAAGACCAACCGTCACTAATGCTGTGTAGGGTCACTGCTTTTGACACTCAAATGCAAGCAAAGAGAGGTAGGGAAATTCGTTCCTTATAAGGGTTACCCACATAGGGCATGGACATGAGAGAACTTAGATGACTGAAAAGCAGTTGAGTTTTGAAAGTGTGCTGCAAAGCACGACAACAGTCAGGGAAACATATGAGAGACATGACCTGTTGTAGGGACCATCTGGGATATGCCTGCAGGATGTGTTTGCATACTACTTGGGGGATGGTGAAATCTATGTTTGATCCCTTGCACTGTAAAACACTAATCGGGTAGTGATCATCACAGTGATATGCACCATGGGATATATTTTTGCAACATTATTGTGAGAATTCATCACTGTACTCAACAATCAGAAAACTGCTGCATATCTGCATCCTGTATGTGCTCTACCTTGGTCTGTCAGTGCAGGAGTTGCAGAGAGTTGTGGGGGTGGAGACGTATCATCCTGATATTGCTGGAAATGATTAGGTCATCATCTGCAAGGTTTGGTACCAAGATTGTATAGTTCAGTTGTGTAAAATGCAGCAGGTTGTGAAACTCTCACATGCCATGACTAGGTAGTACTGTAGATTTTACTCAAGAATCATCCAAAAAAATAGAATCCCACCTTGAGAAAGGCAAAGACATTCAGTTTTGTTATGGTCTCTTCTGTGAGCCCTGTTAAAGGGATCCTGCTGTGATGTTTGTGAGGACTGGGCAGGTGTGAGCAACTATAGGGCGAAGTCATATGAAGCATTGTTTTAAAGTTGAGCATGAGAAGTGAGGCCACATTCAATGGCCTGCTACATACATGGTACTACAGTGCCACATGTTGGCATCATGATCAGAATTACATCAACAGACACACCAATTATTCAGCGGTATGGTCACATAGCACCAGACAATTTATGGATTAATATCCATGCTGGCTTATATGTATGAAGGTGCAATGGCACTGACACAATGTGTGGCACCCAGTATACCAAGTATACTTGGCAGGTGGCAAACTATAAAGAATCTAGACATTGCTGGTGTTGTCTCCACCCATGCTGATGGTGTCTAAATACACAGTGCTGGATAGGGCATCCTATGTTTGAGAAACTGCTGTAAAATTCAGCTAGATGACACTGTGGTTACCCCAGCAGAATCCCCAGTTAGCCTATGGCAATGTTCCTGTGCCCAGGATTGTCACAGCAATTATTACTCATGTCTGCAGCAATACCTGCTTCTTACTAATACTATATACCTCCATCAACTTGCACAGGCTGCAGAAGATATCCAGTGTTTGTGCATCCATTCTGAAACAAGGCTTTTGCTCCTCTTTGGAAGTGATGTAAGATTTGCTGCTTGACACGTCACCTAGTGTGGTGACAGATCATGGCCTGTGGTTGCACTTCCTAGGATCGTACTGGGTGTGATACCTGGTATATTTATTCATTGTTTGTTTGGATTTTCCAAAATTCTATTGGAGTATTCCTTTTCCTCTGACATTCTTCCCATACATGTTGGTATATACACAAGACACTTTATGATTTGCATTCTCAGGTACTGCTGTATACTAAATTCATACACATATTTTCCAGTCTTTATTCCAGTTTTGAATTTTACAGTTATTTTCCTGAATAAACAAGAAAACAAATATCTTTGCATATGGGAATGATTAGGTTATCAGCTGCAGGGTCTACCACAGTGAAGCAAAAATGTTCCCCCATAAGACTGATAGAAACATCTATTGCTCTTAGGTTAAGTGGCAAGAATGTAACACCGTTACATCTCTGAGGTTTGGGGTTGGTATAATGGTTAAGTTATTTGCCTTACAAATATAAGGTACAGGATTTGATTCTCACCTTTGAGAGAAATTGGCTATGCTTAAAATAGCCCATAAGAGCAGCAAGTTTAGCATTTAGCTATGAACCTATGATAATGTGATTGGTGTACGACCACTGGAATACCTAAATGCAGAGGCAAGTCAGGGATACTGTCAACTTAATGGCTGTCATTAGCTCTAAGATATGTAAAGAAAGCAAGCCTGAACCCATTTTTGTGTCCTCACCAAAAATGCCAAGGCTACATTTTCCATTGCCTCTTCTTGGGGTGAGAAGGATAGCAAATAATGTATAAAGTTCCAGCATGAAGAAGCCATTCCATTGCACATGCACCAGAGATGTCCTCCTCCTTCAGTGTAATACTGAATATAATCCTGGGCCTCACTCCTTAACAACACTCAGCAATTATTCAGGTTCAACTCCACACTCCCTAACCAGCCCAGACAAGACAGGATCTAAGCCACAGAACCTAAACACTGCCAAAATAGTCTCAATTAATGTAGGCAGCATGATAAATACATTAGTGCTATATGTTTTTATATTCGCATGTACCCTGACATTCTAGTAACAGAATATTGGGGTTAAACTAGTTATGCCTACTTAATCCTCATTTTTTTGCTACACAAAACTGTTTAATGCCAAGCCAGGAACTCAAGATATGCAGAAAAACTGTTTTCTGTTAAAGAATAATCTAAAATCATTTCCTGCTTTCAAAATCACTCTTAATTATCATGACACAAACTGGCTAGCCATCACAGTACATATCAAGAACCACCATTCACTATCTCTTACTTTTGTACATCTCTCCATAGCTACAGATCAAAACAAATGAATGAAGGAACACTGGCCAGTCCATGCATGCCTCTCCCCCTCCCTCCAAAAAAAGGGTTATGTTATCTAGAGGGGAGCCACAGAAAGCAGAAGAATCACTATTGCTCGGAAAAGACTGGTCCTAAGGTACACCAGGTCCTCCATTACTTACTTGTTAATCTATTTAAAAGCCCCAAAACTAGGCATTATGCAGATAAACCCTACACACAAATTGTAAAAGATCGTCATAAGAGTAATGCCCAGAAAAGTGCCTAAACAAGCAATTTTTAAAAATTAAGGTGACTAAAAACAGATGACTTGCCTCTGTGTGAATTAAGATAAACAATTCTACTGAGGTGGTATTTCGGAAACATCTTGAAGAAGGACTCAGAATTGCATACTTGAATCAGAGAAAGCAGCTAATTCCAAAGCTAGGCAAAAAACAGCTCACCAGCTGCTTCTAACCGTGGAAACTGCCATCAGCTTCTTAGTCAAAGATCTGAGGTGCCTAGTCAGGGCATAGGGTTCAGCAATTCTTTTAAATAAGCAGCACCCTTGTTGTAAACAACACAATAAGCAGGGGTTAGGATTTTACAGAGGTGGCAGTGATTGGTAGCCAGTGCACATTTCATAACAAGAGAATTCTATGATTGGTACAAAGTAAACCAGTTCAAAAGTCTAGTTGTAGTGTTCTGCACCTGCTGCAAGCACACCAGGGCCACTGTCCAAGTCCAAGGTGAAAAGCACTGCAGTAGTCGAAGTGAAAAAATACAAGTATATTGACCACTGCTGCTAGGTCAGAAGATAGAACACCAGATAGCCAGATTTGGGCTATATGCTTTAGATGGATATAATGATGATGGCTGAAACCTGGTCCTTAAACATTAGCTTGTCAGTAAGGAACCCAACCATATCATGTACATGAGACCTAAATCCCAGTCAGTTTCCATCACAAATGATTAAGGGTAAAAGCAGAAAAAGAAATGAATGAACAAACAGTAGCATACACCTGTAAACTGCATGTTTTTGACATGTTAATTTTCTACTATGAGCCATCATTACAAGGAAGAATTCCAGGCATTCATCCAAGACAGACACAGATTCCTAACTTAAAAAAAAAAAAAAAAAAAAAAAAAAAAAAAAAAGGGAGAGAGCGAGAGAGAGACTGAGAGAAACATCATCAACACATGACTGATAACTAACACCTGTCACTGCATAGGCCCCCTTAAACAGTTGCATATACACTATGAGCAACAAAGGGGCAAAGACGAAACCCTCAGGCCCTCCACATTCCAAAGGGTCAGGACCAGAAAAACGATCTCTGGATACAGCTGGGTGGGCTAAGAGGTCAGAGGAAGCACTCCACATTCCAAAGGGACAGGTTCAGAAAAACGATCTCTGGATACAGCTGGGTGGGCTGAGAGGTCAGAGAAAAACTACTTGAGAACAATGCTACTTAAAAAAAAAAAGAAATGGGTTTCAGGTGCTTGATTAAGATCCCATTCTTTATAGGTTCATAGGTAGGTACTAGGCTATCGGCCCTAGGACCCATACAAGCCTAGCCAAAAAATTTACCCTGGCTTTCGCCACCCAAGAAAATTATTTTCCTGTGCCCCTGTCGAGCAGAGCCACAGAAGTGATCCCCAGGGTGAATTTCCCATTTCCCATCCAATCATCAAGATTTTTCTTGAACAGTGCTAATGAGGAGCTCTGACATAGATAGGTAGTCTGTTCCAGAGTATGGGAAGTCTCTGGGACAGGAATCTATCCCTCCAGCATGTTCTGTTTATTGTGGTGACAAGGTTAAGGTCCCTAGAGCGTGTAGCTCGGAGAGATTGTGATTTCTTTAAGTGGAGCATGTCCAACAGCTCTGAGATTGACGTAGCTTTGTATGTTAGGCAGAGATCGCCCCTGAGTAGGTGATATGTGATGGAGTAAAGCTGTAGTTTTTTGAGACGGTCTGCATAGGGCATCTGTTTGAGGCCAGTAATCCTCTTCGTGAGGTATTTCTGTGGTCTTTCCAGTTGTTGTAGATGTCTTGTGAGGTACATACCAGAAGGGGCGTTGTACTCTATAATGGGTCTAATGAGTGATGAGTAGAGGGGAACAATGACCTCTTTTTTTCTGGATGAGAATCCTTTTGTGATGAGATGAGCCACGTAGAAGGATTTCCTGACCACTGGGGCGATGTGATTATCAAAGGAGAGACTACTGTCCACCTGTGTCCCAAGGTCTCATCACATTTCCGGCATTAAGTAGACTACCAGCTATGTGGTAGTTCATGGGTACAGAGTTTTTACCAAAGGGGATGACAATACACTTTTTAGCATTGAGCTTCAGGCCATGGCTTTGACACAAGGTATCTGTCTCAGTGAGGCCCTTTTGTAGTTTCAATTATGGCACCTAGTTTGCAGTCATCTGCAAACTTTGTTAGCCAAAGACCTTCTGTGTTGGCCTGCACTTCAGAGAAGTAGATACCAAACAGGAGAGGACCCAGGACTGAACCCTGTGGTACTCCACTTGTCACTGGTCTGATGACGGATTTGGAATCCGCTACTTTCACAGTGTGGGTTCTGTCCGTGAGCCAGTTGGCAACCCATCTTGTGACACAGGGATTTATACCTAGTTTAGTGAGCTTATCTATAATTCCAGAGTGGGGGATGGTGTCGAAAGCCTTGGTGAGATCTAGATAAGCTATGTGAACCATTTTACCCTCATCTATGGCTTTGGTGACTACTTCAAAGAAGTCAATCAGGTTTAGGAGAAATGATCTGCCTTTTACAAATCCAAACTGAGTAGGGTCCAGAGTTTGGAGATTACCAATGCCTTTGTTTATGAGTTCCACGATGATATGTTCCATGGCCTTGCAGACCAGGCTTGTCAGGCTAATGGGGCGGTAGTTCCCGGGGTCCGTCGTGGCTCCCCCTTTGTGGAGTGGGATAACTGTTGCGGTGCGCCATTCAGTGGGTACAAAGCCTGAGATAAGGCTATGATTGAACATGATACTTAGGTAGGGTGCCAGTTCATTCTGTAGTTGGTGTAGAACGCAGCCTGGGATATTGTCAGGTCCCATGGATGCTGTGTTCTTGGCTTTGGAGAGTGTGTTTTTTTACCTGTGCAGCCGTGATTATAGGAACTTTGCATTCTTCCGGTATAGAGATGGGCCCTATAGGGGATGAGAGGGGGGTGAAGTTAGCACTGAACCTGTCTGCTAGGATGTTGGCAATACCAGTTGGATCTGTATATTTAGTGCCATTATGCTGTAACTCAGAGCAGATCTTGTGTTCCCATTTAGATTCTTGACATAGCTATAGAATGCTTTGAGGTTGTCTTTAGAGTCTGTGGCAATTTTGTTTTCTAACTAGCTTTGGAGGATTTTATGAGGGATCTCAGCTTCTTACTGAGGTTGACCAGGGAGTTCCTCCAGTCAGGGGATTTTACTCTTTTTTGCAACAGTTTCTTTCTTCAGTTGTAGAGCTTGTTTATGGCAGAGGACCACCAGATTGGTTTCCTTTTTTTGGAGGATAACATCTTGGTTCTATTAGGGATAGCATGATCCATGCACTCGTGTAAGTGGTTATAAAGTGCATTTGTGTAGGATTCGGCAGTCATACCTCTATTATCCGTCTGCATGGGTGGCATGAAGTTTGCCACTTCTGTCTTAAGAAGTGTGAAGTTGGCTTTTGAGAAGTTTTTTACAATGGTTTGCCTAATTGGGGCTGGGGGTGGGATGTGGATGTCTAGGCTGATTAGCTTGTGGTCGGATCTGACCAATGAGGAATTGACCTCTGGTGTGGAACACCGGTTTCCCATGTTGGTAATGACCAGGTCTAGGATATTGCTGCCCCTGGTGGGAGTGTGAATAAGTTGATCCAAGGCTTTGGAATTCTAGAAAACGTTGAGCAAAAGAGTTGGTACATGAGTAGTTTTCCCAGTTAATGGTGGGGTAGTTGAAATCGCCCATTATTAGGGTCCATAACTAAGTTTCAGTTGCTTGATGAGGATCTCATGGCCCCAACACTGAAGGCTACTGGGAAGTCAAGGAGGACCAAAATAATGTAATTATTGATCCCTCACCATCAAGACGTTATTAATCACCCAAAATGAAGGGACCCTCAGTACTGTGTCTGGGTCTAACACCAGGCTGACATAGATCTCATGTGATGTAAGGTAGGTACATGTGCAACTTTCTTAATAATCTTACTAATAAAAGTTAGAGATAGGTTAGTAATTTTCCTTCATGTCCATATCAAGCACTGGCTTTTTAAGGGTCGTGGTAATCGAGGTCTCTTTTAACAATGATGAAAAAACTCAAACCCCAATAAATAATGAACAATTAGAAAACAGTTGGATCTCATTGATGAATGAATTTTTTTTTTTTTGAAAATATTTGAATCCAATGATACAAAGCAAAATTTAACTAGCTATTATAATGCAAGGATCCAATCTGCATTATGTTGGGATACATAAATGAAACATTGCTAACATAACCAACCCCCCCACCAAAAGAAATCCATCAGACTTGCAACAGATGCATCACAGTGCCCCATGGGCAAATGGTGAGGGAAGGACTGCTTTATCTTGATAACTGTATATTCAAAGAAACCTGCAAGCACCTCACATTGAAAAGGACATCAGGTTAGCTCAGAGAGTTCAATTCAGCTATTATCAGTAATATTTATTCTGTTGTCATGGCTTTGATTCCCTATATTTCCATTTTCAAACTGTGTGATTCTGAGCAAGTCACTTAACCAGACAGTGCTTCTAGGTTGCCTCTATAAAGTGACACCTCTACCCAGTGGGTTTACCTGGTTAATAAACAAACAAACAGAGGAAAAAATATGTGATGTAAGACAAGTTAACCACCACCTGAAAACTAGAGCTGGATGGTTTAATATGGCAAAAAAATGCCTTCTTATATGACATTTTCATCTGGTATGCAGCATAATATGCATATCCAAACTAACTTTGGAATCAAGAAGGCATGATCTCCGCTACCTTCATTCCTACGGGTTTATATTAGTACATCGAAGTATTACTACTTCGAATGTACTAATATCGAACCCTTTGCATCGAACACAGAATATAACGAAGCTGCAGAATATCAAATACTTCCCTAGAGAAATTATTTGGTGGGCCGTTTCTGCAGCGTCGCTATTTTCTCGACTGTGGAGCAAAGGTTACGGACCGGGTTAAGGTAAGTGTGTGAACAAAGGTGAGTGTGCGATAGGGACCTTAGGGTTAGGGAGCAGGTAAGGTGAGTGTGCGATAGGGACTTTAGGGTTAGGGAGCGGGTAAGGTGAGTGTATGGTAGTTACGGACCTTAGGGTTAGGGTTGGGTTAAGGTAAGTGGATAGCTAGTAGTGTATGTATGGTTTAGTGTAGGGTTTTGTGAAGTGTATGTGTGTGGATTATGTATTTTGGTGTGCTTGTGTTGTGTGTATGTTTGTTGGAACAGCAATTTTTTTCCCTGGGAAAAAATTTGCTGTTCTGAGTGTTCGATGTTGTGGTGTTTCGAGTGAAATGGTTCGATATTAGAACATTCAATGTAGTAATACTTCGATGTTCTAATATAAACCCCACTCCTACCTCTATCCACATCCAGTTCTCTGCATTATATGCAACTTAGAATACAACAAAGGTAAGCTCTAAGTAGTAGACTCAGGAAGTACATCAGCTGGTCAACAGACTTCGTCATACTCAATACAGCTGTTAACAAGCAGTGACAACTGATAGTCATCTGCTTTACTTTTCTCCAATAGGCAGTCCATAACAGGGCAAAATACATCACTGTCAATAGCTCATAGACTGTAAAACTGAACATGTTTAATATCTGATTGAGGAGAAGGTAGGAGGTCAAGCTTCAGCTGCAGTTGGTAGTGATCAGAGATACAGGTTTCACCACCTTATCCCTAATTTTCTGACCAAACAGGAAAACAAAGTCTAATGAAACTTCAAACTTACAAGCAGTAATGGTAACCACCTTAATGAAGCTGAAACACCTGAAAGGACTGAGAATTTTTTTATATGCTCATTAGACTGATCAGCAACCAAAGCATTAAAGTAACCCAGAATCAGCAATTTGGGGCATTCATGCAACAAGTCGATAAGGCAATCAGAGAAGTCTTGCAGAGAAGCTCCCTTGTAACAGGTATATGGTATACCAGGAGAAATTTCTTATTCCAAGGACATATTCAAAGGTATTGGAGTAGCATTCACATGGGACTACTGTAGGATGGAAGAAAAATTTCCACCCTACCACTGATATTTCCTCACTTAGGGCTATGAATAACATGGAGACCTGCATAATTACCCCAAAGCTTTCCATTAAAATCAATGGGAAATGTAATCTAGAAATAGATCTATGATCTAGAATTGTGCTTTGGTGCTTATGTTAAGTACAGTGTTCTGTAGCTAGCAAGGTAAGGAGTTCTAGTATCAGTCAACTGGTGTGTTTATGTTCAATTAGTTTTCATTCTGGAGACCATTTCTCCCAAGCCCCAGCCTACACTTATCAAAGGTACCAGAACTTGTCAGAGATTTGGGATGCATGGCTAGGCTTAGAAAGGCCCTTGTGGTCATTAGCCTATTAAAGACTTCTGAACCTAAGTGAGAGGTCATGCTATTTATTAGCAAGAGTTGTCACCTATACCTGTTTAGCACAGTAATAAGACTGGTATTTTCCAGGCGGTCTCTTGTTATTTGACTACAAACTGCTGGTAGCAGCAGATTTTCCAATCCTTATGGGCAGTTTTCTCTTGCAGGTACTTTTTATTGTCAGGAAACTACATGCAGTTTTACTTTTGTTTATTTTATGGCGATTTATTTGTGGTAGTGGGTGAGTGTACCAGCAAATTGAAATACATAATTGTGACCATTATTCATTCTGCTTTTGGCAATCACATATTGCAGGTGATGATTAAAAGTGGCTATCTCTCTGATAGACCATTCTGTGGATGAAAGCAAATGGCAGTTCAGTACAGTGAAGTGCTATTTCCGTAGTCTGGTTGGGGCAGGACAGTGTGGAGTACAAACAGATGAAATACATTACTGTGACCATTTATTTTTCCACTTTCATCACAGTCTAATATCAGAGGGGAACACCAATGCTGGCTATCTTATGGGAGGATAGGTAGGAAAGCTATGTTTGAAACTACAGGGCACTGCATGATATGGCTTCACTAGTGGGCAATGTGTATATGTGTGAACAAGCAAAAATTCATTTTGAGGCCACAGTGCTTATCATTTTCTTCACAATCACATATTAAATAGGTGCACATGAAGTAGCTAACTTGTTTTGAGGTGGCAAGCTGTATGTAAAGCGGTCAGTCACATAACCCCTGTTAAACAATTATGGATACTGCTTTATTGGGGGCAGTATGTGTGTATTGGGGTGTGTTTCTAAGCACAAAGATTTGAAATACTTCATTGTGGCCATTTTGTTTATTTCACTCTCTTCATAATGAAACATCAGTGCTGTACACAGAAGGTGACTATCTTTCTAAAAAGACATAAGGAGGCATACAGTATGAAAAAGCACAGGGCAATTACTAATTAAATATCACCTTCCCATTTATTAGTGTTCATTTATATAATTTACTGTGATGTATATATATAAAAATTTTTATGCCATACTATGTCGTTGTATCCTATGATTCATCTGGCCATTGGTTTGAATACTTGGCTGGCTCGCTTTTAGCACAAGGAATTACTCAGAGTATGATTCTTCCATGCTTGTGTGCTTTTGGTTTCCACCAAAAAAGTATCATCTTCCTACCTACCAGTGTTTATTTACACAACTTATTGTGACATATATACAAAATTTTTATGCCATACTATGTCGTTGTATCCTATGATCCATCTGGCCATTGGTTTGAATACTTGGCTGGCTCGCTTTTAGCATAAGGAATTATTCAGAGTATGACTCTTCTATGCTTGTGTGCTTTTGGTTTTCTTTGTCCGATTAGGGACTTTGGTGCTATATAACAATTATATGCATTTGAGATCGGAAAGAGACCCTCATGTGTTCCTGAACTTTTGAACTTTTGAATATTTGATTTATTGAGCTTTGTATTTTTTAGCATTTTTTAGCCTTTTTGTATTTTTTGCATTTTTGTACATTTATGTTGGCTTTTTGGCATTTTTTGTACTTATGGCATTGCTATATTGCTATGCATTGTTTTTGTAACTGTAAGGTTGGTTTTATGATATGACCACTTGGCTAGGTATGTCGTTACTGATATTAACTAAACGGCATAAATTCGTAACTATATTTTGGCATGGTCAATCATCTTTAAAGTGGATGTCATTGGGTACTACTTTGTTTGTTATGACAATTCATGCATGAATGATTGCTTCTAGATTCTCTAGATAGTTTTAGTTAGTTGATGTTTTATTATACATTTTTACATTTTGTAATTTGATGGGCGTTATATATACTGCGTTCTAATTTTGATGACTGGTTAAGCTCAAGGCACTAGCTAGTTAGCCTTGGTTTGACAGATAGTGTCCACTGGAAGTCAAATGGAGTTTTGTGAATTTTGTGAGTAGCATGATACTATGCTGGGAGTATACGCAAATAATATCTGGTTGCCTATGATGTTTTTATGATCTTCTTTGCACAGTATCTACTTTCACGTAGTTTCTGCGTTATTTGTCATGACTCCTGTCATGATTCCTGGTGGAAACTGCGTATAGTTCCCCTGATTTTGGATAAGTACGTATACGGCATAGATGATGGTATTTTGATCGCAGAGTTGCTTCTTGCGAAAATGTCTTTAAACAACAAGCAGGTCTGAACCTGTTGTCTTTCATGCATCAATGAAGGTATATATAAATGTTTTTGTACAAAGTTGTTTTTGACAATGGATATCTACAATGGATATCCATTTGCATATTTTTAACATTTGATTTTATTATCAGCAATGGCTGGCGTCATTGTGCCTTAGTTAATATGCTTTGATTTATTGTATTTGGTTGGTTATGCCTTGAATCTTATGCCTTTAATAACACTGAACGAAATGGAACAATATGAAGTAGGTGTTCTGATCAGGCAATAAGACTGATAAGAAAAGTCGTATTCTAAGCCACTCTCTTTTCAAATATGGGCATTACTTCCTGAATAATAGTTAATGAGGCGCATTGTTAACAATTATTGAATTCCATGCACTTTGACACTTTGAAACAAGTCTATTGACTATAAAAGTTTAAATGATGGCTATTGTTGAGCTAATAAACAATATCACTAGGACGTTTAATATTTTAAATGGTGTTTAGGTAGATGAATATATTATTATTATGCATTTTAATGATCATGATTTTTGAATGTATTGATTGAATTATTTGACTAATTGAATAATTGCGTTAATGCATTGCTATAAAAGGTAATGGAAGTCTCTGTAAGAATGTAACCTGATGAAGCGCAATCTCATTGCGTGAAAGCGCTTGTTCCTGTTTTATTTTCCATTAAATGCTATCTGAATTACATCGTGGTGGTTTCAAGCAATTTCTTCAGTATTGTAACAGGTATATGGTATACCAGGAGAAATTTCTTATTCCAAGGACATATTCAAAGGTATTGGAGTAGCATTCACATGGGACTACTGTAGGATGGAAGAAAAATTTCCACCCTACCACTGATATTTCCTCACTTAGGGCTATGAATAACATGGAGACCTGCATAATTACCCCAAAGCTTTCCATTAAAATCAATGGGAAATGTAATCTAGAAATAGATCTATGATCTAGAATTGTGCTTTGGTGCTTATGTTAAGTACAGTGTTCTGTAGCTAGCAAGGTAAGGAGTTCTAGTATCAGTCAACTGGTGTGTTTATGTTCAATTAGTTTTCATTCTGGAGACCATTTCTCCCAAGCCCCAGCCTACACTTATCAAAGGTACCAGAACTTGTCAGAGATTTGGGATGCATGGCTAGGCTTAGAAAGGCCCTTGTGGTCATTAGCCTATTAAAGACTTCTGAACCTAAGTGAGAGGTCATGCTATTTATTAGCAAGAGTTGTCACCTATACCTGTTTAGCACAGTAATAAGACTGGTATTTTCCAGGCGGTCTCTTGTTATTTGACTACAAACTGCTGGTAGCAGCAGATTTTCCAATCCTTATGGGCAGTTTTCTCTTGCAGGTACTTTTTATTGTCAGGAAACTACATGCAGTTTTACTTTTGTTTATTTTATGGCGATTTATTTGTGGTAGTGGGTGAGTGTACCAGCAAATTGAAATACATAATTGTGACCATTATTCATTCTGCTTTTGGCAATCACATATTGCAGGTGATGATTAAAAGTGGCTATCTCTCTGATAGACCATTCTGTGGATGAAAGCAAATGGCAGTTCAGTACAGTGAAGTGCTATTTCCGTAGTCTGGTTGGGGCAGGACAGTGTGGAGTACAAACAGATGAAATACATTACTGTGACCATTTATTTTTCCACTTTCATCACAGTCTAATATCAGAGGAACACCAATGCTGGCTATCTTATGGGAGGATAGGTAGGAAAGCTATGTTTGAAACTACAGGGCACTGCATGATATGGCTTCACTAGTGGGCAATGTGTATATGTGTGAACAAGCAAAAATTCATTTTGAGGCCACAGTGCTTATCATTTTCTTCACAATCACATATTAAATAGGTGCACATGAAGTAGCTAACTTGTTTTGAGGTGGCAAGCTGTATGTAAAGCGGTCAGTCACATAACCCCTGTTAAACAATTATGGATACTGCTTTATTGGGGGCAGTATGTGTGTATTGGGGTGTGTTTCTAAGCACAAAGATTTGAAATACTTCATTGTGGCCATTTTGTTTATTTCACTCTCTTCATAATGAAACATCAGTGCTGTACACAGAAGGTGACTATCTTTCTAAAAAGACATAAGGAGGCATACAGTATGAAAAAGCACAGGGCAATTACTTGATCATTGTCAAATACAATTTATATGGCTTGTCATGAGTAGTGGATGTGTTAACAAGTCCAAATGCATCACAGTGACCACTGCATCTCTCATTTTCTTCTAAATAAGACATCAGAAGCCTTAAGAATAGAGATATCATTTTTTTGCGGGGCAGGCTGTGTTTGACAGCAAAGGTAAGTTATGAGATCATTGCTAATTAATTATTTATATGACTTGTTGAAGGGGGCAGTGTATGTCTCAGAGCTAAGTGGTCATTTTATTTTTTTGACTTCTTCAGAGTCAAAGGTGATGTATCCTCTAGGAAGGGTTATATTTCACAGGGATAATGTATGTGAAAAAGGAAGGGAAGCTAGTGGCTGCTGCATTTTTAGAAACACAATGAAGACAATCCATGTTTTGGCTTTCAAGTTATTAATTTACTATTACAATTTCCTAGCCTCCTAATAGAGATGTTTTTAGATTCAGCTCGAAATAAACATGCACATTTTTAATGTCACTCTCTTCGGGTGAATATTCAGTTTATAAAATTATAAATACATTTTGCTTTTACAATATATGAATGAAACACACTGTTTCTTTCTTCTCAAAAGTAATACCTACTAGGCAATGAAACATTACTGTAGAAAAAAGGAAAGCATCACCAGGAATTCTGTCTTAGTACTCAGAAGCTCAATGTGCAGCTTTTCTGTTACTTTTGCACATAAAGCACACCCTAACTAAATATCCAGACTTGTCTAAAAAATAGCTAGAAAATGTCACTGTTTCAGACAAATAACTTTGTACTGATTATCTTCATCAATAGGACTAGAATGTGCCAGGTTGGGAAGCTACCCAATTTTCATTAGATGGGAGTATACAACTCCTTCTTAACATGAAGAATGTCATCCATATCCAAAATTTGTTCTTATTGTGTTATAACTACGTAAAAAAAAATTATTTCGTTAGTCAAAGCTACTTTTCTATTACTGCATATAGGGTGAGATTTATATTGCATGTTCCAACAAAGATGGTGCTCTTGCCATTAAATCAGAATTGGGATGTGGTGAAATCCCTGGGAAAGAAAGAAATTTTTGAATGCGTTTGTACCCAGCTATATTATTAGAATTTCTTCTACTTTTTTATTGTGAACTGCTGTAGGTGAACTGACACATGACCTCTTACATAAAAAGCTAGCAAACCCAACATTTCAGAGTACTTTGATGTCACAGTTTGTCACTATATTCATTTCCACCTGGGGTAGTGTTTGACCTCTGCTCACAAGGCTGGTAAAACTAATGCCCAGAATATATGTGCAGTGGATTTTCATTACATCAGAAGAAAAATCCAGTAAATGTCACTAGATTTTTATTTTTGATATGTCATTGCACAGAGCCATGCTTTCAGGCAGCCAGTGTGGTGGAGTCACAGCTTCAATGGAATTCCTGAGGATGAAAAAGAAGTCTTGAGTGCATTTGTAGTGAACCACTCTGCCAAATGAGAGGGACTTGAGACCTAAGAAAGCTAATAAATAAATAAAAATGCTCTCACCGCTGGCAACAGCCTCTTCTGAGATGGGGTGGAGAAGACTTGATATTTGGCAAGCAAGGGAGTAAACAGCATACAAAAATGACGTCCAAGTGAAATCACTGTTGCTGTATTCCTAACACATGCGTTATCATGACTGTCATCTCTCTGGACTTAAAAAGTTTAATCTACCCAGGATCGTATGTCTGATGCGTGACAACAGCTCGCAAGAGGGCAGGTATATGAGCATAATTCTTCACAATGTCTTTTCACCAGCCCAAATGCAGGTTGTGTATCCGATGGACTGATGGTCATTTGCTCATTGGTACTGTTGCTTTGAATACTTAGATAAGTGGTCCACTGTTTTTCTTAACACACACACACACACACACACACACACACACACACACACACACACACACACACACTGCAGCCCCCACCCCCCATCCATAGTTCATAGTTCATAGGTTCATAGTTTAGTACTAAGCTAACTGCCCTTGCTAGCCATTTTAAGCCTAGCCAATTATCCTTTGTGAGATTCAAACCCTGCACCCTGTGTTTGTAAGGCATACATCTTAGCCATTTAGCCACCCTCCCCCCCATGCCGGAGTCCGGAGTCCCATTTCTTGGCTATTTCTCCCCAGTTACCATAAACACTGTTCAAACCTGTCAGTGAGCATAGTGATTTTTTTTCTTTACTTCTACAATGATTGCAGACAGATATTTGTATTTCCTTTAAAACTTTTATTTCAAATTTTATAGCATGAACACTGATATACATTTGCTAAACAAAACAATACAATCTCACATTGAAAACAGACATAGCATTAACAGTAAACTTCTCTGCCCTTGAAACTCACATTTACTGAAATAGCAAAGAAAATGCACCTGGCCACTGACAGGTAAAGTTTATCTTTGGGATATTTTTAAATCATAGGCCCCTTGCACACAATTTTAGGACCATGCAGACACACGTGTTCTTTGATTCACAATCATCCTGATTATATTAAATTATAATCCTTGTATAATACAGCACCACTAGTTAGTGTGTTTTAAATTTGTAGTTTTGAATACTTTTTCAGTAAGCAATGAAACAAAATATATGAACCAATAATGACAAAACTGCCAATTTCAAAACATTTTAACTGCAAAAAGCCACCCAATATCAGTCAGTATGCACAATCTTTGCAGAAGTAAAAGTCATCTAAACAGTCCCAGATTAAATAGATCTTTAACTAATGAAGAGGTTGCTGCTAGCAAAATTTATATTTCAGCATTTCATCTACAAATTCAGTGCCTGCTGCCCTTGAAGAATAAATTACCTAGGTTACACTAAAAAAATGGTAAGCTGGTAATATTGCAATTGAGCATGGATGGCAAACTGACAACAGGTTCATAGTTATTATGCATCTTATCTAAAGCAGGACACACTCATGACTGCAGCACCCCCACCCCCTTAAAGTACAACACAGCATCAGCAATCCATCTACATGGTATGGAAGTGGAACTCACAGTCTTCTGCATCAAAAGCAAGTATGCTGCCTGTTGTGCTACTAAGACTGCTTTCAAATTCTATAGCACAAAAGGTGATAATCATTTGCTAAACAAAACTGCTCATTGAAAACAAACAGCATGAGCTGCATACCTCTCAACCCCTTAGAGCAAGGAATCTGGAAAAAGACATAAATAATGGGGGACAAAGGCCCAAAAATAGGGACAATGTTTAAATATTTCTCTTATAAACTGAGAAAGTTGACAGAATAACCGGATTTGCTTTAGTGTGAATTTTCAAATAGGTATGAAGTCTGAAACTCAAATGTCTGTCATTATTTTCTGGCTTCAGTACTCAATGATTTGCCAATAATTTGCCAGAAAACCAAAATTTTATAAGGAACAGACCAAAAATATGAGGCAAAAATCTAGACAGTTGAGAGGCATGATGAGCAGCAATAAATTTCTCTTCCTTTGAAGCTCACAATTCATTGAAAAATGCACTGAAACACAATTCTTTGAGGGTGTAGAAGATTCAGGCTATGTCTCCTGTAACTAAGGTACAAGGTTTGAGCCTGATCAAATTAATCTGACATCCCTAACTACATTATTACACACACACGCACATGAACGTGCACACACACACACACACACACACACACACACACACACACACACACACACACACACACACACACACACACAGATAAACTTTACCTTCTATCCATTGTTCATCTACTTCACAAGGGGAATGAAGCAGGCATACATGTCCATTTCTATGGGGAAGTGAAGCAGGCATATATGACCAGACGTTTAAATTCTGCATGCAAATGCAGAAATGACAAAGCAATAGCAGGTGTGCATCAACACATTCAGAGGGCATTCTTTAAGAAGAATGAACTCCCTTAAAAAATAAATTTATGTTTTTAATTGAAAAGCAAATGTTGTGGCAGCCCTCTTGGCTAGTGGCCCCCCTCCCAGCTAGCAAGCCCTAGATGACTGCCTAGGTCACCTACTGCAGGATCTGGCTCTGACTTCCACACCCAATATCTTTTTTGCTTAAGAGCTGAACATGATTACAAAGCTTGTTCCATCTGCCAATCCCTTACGTCCCAGTTTGCCTTCTCCTCGAGACCCAACGTCTCAAATGCTTGGCCCACACCAAGATAACAGATTCCAGTTCCCAGGACGTACCTCTCTATCCGTTAATAAAAAGCTTAAAAGGCCTAGTCCAGGGACTCAGTCAGCCCTTTCTGACTCTGATTTATTTACTGAGGTTTTAGAACCTGCGGTGCACCCGATTCTTACTGTGATGCCCTCTAGTGAGACCTTGCTGGAGGCTAGTAAGGTCAGAGGCCTTGTTGGCGGAGGATTCTACTGACAGAGATGAACTGCAAATCATATTGGAGGGACTAGAGGACATCCCTCAGATCCAGTGAGCCACCACACCTGGTATAGGCGGATGTCACACTCAAGAAAAAGTCACACAACAAACCATGTTGCTTCCTCTCTACTTCTTCCTCTCACTTCTATGCAAAAGGAATGGATGGATTTCTCTCAAGGTTTGTTTAAGGCCATTTTGGCTCTGAAGCCTACTTCTTTTTATCAACCCCCATACCCCTCAAAAGATAGCTGTGGATTCATCTTCCTCCGAAGATGAGGAGGCTTCTGATTCTGACCATTCTTTGGCTTACTCTTCTCAAATGCCCTCTTTGTCCCCCTGGGAAACACCCTAGAACCGAGGGGGCTTTCTTAACACTTCACACTACGTCCCTCCTAGCTGAAAAGTACAGTTTTGTACCTACCATAAATGTAGATGTTCGAAGATCCACATTGCTGCAGTCCTTACATATGGGTAGTCCGCTGTCCTCGGTCGGCCCGAATACCAAAGTATAAGGCTGACGTCGGTCAAGGCGCTTAAAACTGACATCAGGACGTCAGGGTACAAAAGCGCATGACCGACGTCATTTCCTCAGTCTTTTCTTGCCCCAGATGTCAGAAGGCCCTAACAAGAAAGGCCAAAGCCAAAAACCAGCAAAAACTAACCAACCACCCATGCACTAACCATATTTACAATATGTACAACACAAACTACACCACCACCTTCAACAACAGAGGGGAAGGAGGGAGGGTAAATTGGACTGCAGCAATGTGGATCTTCGAACATCTACATATATGGTAGGTACAAAACTGTACTATGTTCTTCATCTCACATTGCTGCAGTCCTTACATATGGGTAGAATCCCAAAGCAGAGGTAAGGGAGGATGGCAAAACTATAAAGCATTAGGAGCTGCCAAAATGCCCTGTAAAATAGCAGTGGCAAATCCAGCCCTAGATTTAGAGTAAAGTGGAAGGTGGTAATGCTTAGAGAAAGTATGCACTGAACTCCAAGTAGCTGCTTCCAAAATATCTTTAGTAGCCACCCCCCCTTAAAAAAGCTGTAGAAGTGGCAGTAGCCCTAGTGGAATGAGGCCTAATCCCAGCTGGAATCTCCTTACCATGATGGGAATAACAGAAAGCAATACAAAACCCAATCCACTTAGAAATAGTTTGTTTTGAAACAGGTTTGCCCTGAGAACCCAAAGCAAAAGAAACAAACAACTGCTGAGACTGCCTGAACCCTTTAGTTCTGCTCAAATAATATCGCAACTGTCTGTGTATATCCAAAGTGTGCAAAATCCTTTCCCTTTATTTTGGGGTTTGCATAAAAAGTAGGCAAATGAATAGTTTGGTTTAAAGCCACACTAGAAACCACCTTAGGCATAAAAGAAGGGTTAGTATGCAAAGACACCCTATCCTTGTGGAAAATTAAGAAAGGCTCAACTGCCATAAGGGCCTGTAATTCAGAAACCCTTCTCGCAGAGGTAATGGCCAACAAAAAAGCAGTCTTCCATGATAAATATTTCAACTCTGCTGATGCTGCAGGCTCAAAAGGTTGTAGAGTGAGTTTCTCCAACACAAAATTGAGATCCCAAGCAGGAGTAGGAGCTCTACGTGGGGGTCTTATATTCTTTGCCCCTCTAAGGAATTGCTTAAACAAAGGCTGAGAAAATAATGGTGGGTCACAGTCATAGTGAGCAGAAATTGCTGCAGCATGAACCTTTATAGAGGAGAAGGACAAACCTTTGTCCAATAACTCAGTAAGGTATTGAAGTGCAATACTTAAATTAGGTTTAGAAACATCAAAGTCCTTTGCTGTACTCCAAAATAAAAATCTCCTCCATTTATCTGCGTAAACTTTCCTTGTACTAGGCCTTCTGGCCTCCAAAATAACATTCAAAACTTGTTGTGGAAGCTGAGACCCTCCAGGGTTTAAAACAGAATATGCCAGGCTGTCAGATGTAGAGAATGAAGTTTGACATTGAGTAAATGACTGTTCTCCTGAGACAGCAGGTGAGGAATCAAGGCAAAGGCCATGGAGGCTCCCTGCCAGACTTCTCAGTAATGGGTACCAGTGCTGTCGAGGCCAATCTGGAGCTATTAAAATCATGTTTGGCTTGTCCTGTCTGACCTTCAGGAGTTCCTTTGGGAGGAGAGGCAGAGGTGGAAAGGCATACACGTGAAGGTTGCTCCAATTGAATGAGAGAGCATCCACTTTCCAAGCTGTGGGATGAAACCTTTTTGTGCAAAACTTTGGCAGCTGGTAATTTAGTGGAGAAGCGAACAGATCTATGCCTGGAGTTCCCCATAACACTGTCAATCTCTGAAATACATGAGGATCCAATTTCCACTCGTGGGGATCCATAATTTGTCTGCTCAACACATCTGCTAAGGAGTTCTGTGCTCCTGGCAGAAACCTTGCCTGAAGATTTAGCTGTAAACTGAGAGCAGTCTCCCACAAAATCATTGCTTGTCTGCACAGAGGATAAGAATGCGTTCCCCCTTGCTTGTTGATGCACCACATGACAGTTGTGTTGTCTGTTTGAATCAACACCTGCCCTGGAAGAAGTAAATCCTTGAAAGCTATCAATGCAAATTGGACTGCTAACATCTCCTTCAAGTTGATATGTAGATGTTGAAGTCTGGCAGGCCACGTGTCTTGTACCCATTTTCCATTTAGATGAGCTCCCCAAGCTTTGTCTGAGGCATCTGTCGTTAAAATCTGACTCGCCTCTGGCCGGGTCACAGAGAGTCCCTTGTTTAGGTGACATTCCTGAGCCCACCACAAAAACTCCTTTTGAATGCAAGGTATTATCTGAATGACAGTGTCCAAATCTTGGCAGTGCTGTGTCCATACATTCTTGAGATACCATTGTAGCTTCCTCATATGCAGTTTGGCATTGGGAAGTACCAGAATACAAGATGCCATGAACCCCAAGGCTTGAAGGACTGTCCTTGCAGTCAGCCTGGACTGACGAGACAATTGGTGGAAGTAAAGAGAAAGATTCTTTTGTTTGTCCGGGGTGAAAACGGCCATCTGGGATGCTGTATTCAGTCTCACACCCAGAAAGCACATGTCCTGAGAGGGTACTAGACTGGACTTTATTTCGTTCACAGAATACCCCAGGCATCTTAACACTGCCATCACATACTGTAGATGATGAAGAAGTTCGTCCTTTTCTTGGGCCAGAATCAGGCAATCGTCCAAATAAGGATAGATTTGTATTCCTCGTAGCCTGAAGAAAGCTACCACTGGAGCCAGAACCTTCGTGAATACTCTGGGCAGTAGATAAGCCAAAGGGCAATGCAGAGAACTGATAATGTGAAGTCCCAGCCCGAAAACGCAGATACTTCCTGCAACTGGGCCTGATAGGAACATGAAGGTAAGCCTCCTTGAGATCCAGAGTCACCATCCAGTGATCTTTGCCCAGCAGAGGTAAAAGCTGTTGTAACGTCAACATTTTGAACTTGGGAATGTCCAGATATGTGTTGAGGATAGATAAATCCAAAATTGGTCTCCACGTGTTTCCTTTCTTTGGTACTAGAAACAGGCGAGAATAAAATCCTAGGCCCACTTCTGGCAGAGGGACCGGTTGTATGGCCCTATTTGAAGTAGCAGAGAAATTTGTTTGTGCGCCTCTAGTCTTTGCTGAGGAGGAACGTCCGGCATGCCTTTGAAAGGAGGCAAGGTATGGAAATAAAACTTGTAACCCTGGTGTATGATATCCAATACCCATTTGTCCTGGGTAATCAACATCCAATTTTCCTTGAAGACTGCTAACCTTCCTCCCAAAGGTGCTGCCAGGCAAGAAGGATCTGGCAGCTGAAAAAGTAGGTCATTGGGCCTGTTTACGAAAGGACTGGCCCCTGCCCTCACCCGAAGATTGTGCAGGTGAACTCCCTGTTCTAGGCCTGAAAGAACTCTGAGCTCTCCCCCTACCACGCCTAGATCTACCCCTAGACTGAGAATCATAAGAAGGATACGCCCACCCCTTAGCAGGCCAATTCCTACTAAACTGGAGGCTGAACTTGCAAAAATCTTTAACAGCCTGCATAGACTTAGCCTTGTCTTCCATTTTCTTCAAGACTGACTCCACAGGTGAACCAAACAACACATCAGACTGCAAAGGAGCATCCAAAATCCTTGTCTTAACATGGTCAGATAAATTCTGATCCTTCAGCCAGGCGTGCCTGCGAAGAACTGAGCCAGTGGCAGCCACCCTAGACGAGGCCTGCACAGCATCAAAACCACACTGTAATGAATGCTTACCCACCTGTTCAGAGACATGCACCAAATCTTGTAATTCTTTACACTCAATGCCTTCCGCCAGAGCATCCACCTTAGACTTCAATTTGGAAAGAAGAAAGTTTTGATATTTCAACATATGAAACTGGCAATTCAAGGCCCTCATAGCTAAGGTAGAAGATGTATAGACCTTTTTTCCCCATCTATCCAAAGCTCTGGCGTCTTTATCTAGAGGAACCGGATTTTTTACAACAGAGGCCTTAACACCCTTAGGTCCCTGACTAATAGTTTCTGGGTCCGCCCTAGGACTCTTATAAAGATATTTATGAGCCTCAGGCACCCTGTAATACCTATCCGGTTTAACAGGAGCAGGAGGCAGAGAATCAGGATTAAGAGAAGCCTCTGCAAACACATCTTCCACAACATCCAGAACAGGGGGTATAGCCAAAGGCCTATGCTGGGGTAACAGCAAAAATTCCCAAGCCTTTTCCGAGAATCAGAGAAGTCCTGACCTTCCCACTTAAAATGTTCCCTCATAGAATGAAGTGTCTCTGAAAAAGAAAAATCCTCTGGAGGAGAAGCAGAAGGAGTGGAATCATCTGCATCAGAATCAGAATAAGGAGAGTACTCCTGCAGGTCTTCAGCTGAAGACTCTGAAACATCCAAGCCTGCTCAAAACTTTGCAACTCGGGCTCCACCCTAGGCCTCTTATCAGGAGAGGGCAAAGAACCTCTAATCAGAGTAATCAAATCTTCTGCCATTTTAAGCATGTGCTTCTTAGGCACAGACCCTGCTGAACTAGGAGTGACACCAACAGAAGCTAAAACTGGCCTGCCTCTGGGAGAAGCCTTGGAAACAGAAGGAGAAGGCCTAACCACCCTAGGAAGGGAGGGAGTACAGTAACTTGAGAAGCCCCTTCAGCCTGACCTGCCTCCTGAGAGACCACCTCCTGCAAAATCAAAGTCTCCCCCTGAGACTCCAGAGAGGTCTCCGTCGGAACCACCGGTTCCACTGAAGCCTCTAAAGAACCGGCGTCCGGTACGGACGACTCATCTTGCCTGGGTTTAACTGGTTTGTCTTTGCGCTTCTTTGCAGAAGCGGGCGCCGGAGAATCCGACGGCATATTATAATTGCACCGCTTCCCAAAGACCAGCCTAGCACAATCTAACCTCCGCTTAATAGTGCGTTATTGAACCTAGCACAAAAGCGACACCCAACAACGTCGTGCTCAGGCCCCAGACAAGGAATACACAAAGAATGATAATCTCTATGCGGTATCTGTTTCCCACAAGAAATACAGTTATTCACTTTTTCTGACATCCGGTAAAACACTGAGGCAAGAAAAAACCAAAATATTCCCCAACGGGGTACTTAGCCAACTTGGATTCTGTCTGAAACTCCGAATTCGAAAAATTTCAGAACGCCGAACGGCACTTGCAACGCTGCTTCTGCATCGGACCATGCGGCAAAAAAGACTGAGGAAATGACGTCGGTCATGCGCTTTTGTACCCTGACGTCCTGATGTCAGTTTTAAGTGCCTTGACCGACGTCAGCCTTATACTTTGGTATTCGGGCCGACCGAGGACAGCGGACTACCCATATGTAAGGACTGCAGCAATGTGAGATGAAGAACATCATTCATATTTCTCAAGGATCTTCAGGCTGCTGCTTGGAGATAGTCTGAGGAATTATGCTTGTATGTCCACCTATATACCCATATGCTCGTGAGCTGTGGTCATATAGGTTCATAGGTTAGTACTAGGCTAACTGCCCTTGACATGCAATACCATGAAGGTAAAGCTTTGGTACTCCAGCTGAACTGTGGTGATAATCCGTGTGTTAGAAATATTGCAACAGTGATCAGTAGGACATCTACTGTTATGGTATATTTTTGCACAACTGTATAACCCGTGTGTTAGGAATACTGCAACAGTGATCAGTAGGACATCTACTGTTATGGTATGTTTTTGCACAACTGTACTTTTTTGAAGTGTTGGGTGGTGTGCAACACTCAAAATGGTGACAAGAAAAGAAAACAATGTGCACCAATGCAAGATAAGGGATCCACATGTCTATCTACGTCAATACCTTCCAGCTAGAGTCCTTCATGGATTACTGTACAGTGAAGGCAGAAATCACTGCTTTGGAAACATCTGGCCAGTATTTGATATAGGTAAGATCAAACAAACACAAATGTAATGATTTGCTATTACAGACTTTTCCTCAGGATGATCCAAATTGACATAAGTAGTAAACAGGTTGTTTTTTTGTACTGCTTCACTTTCAGGAGATCCAAAGCAGACACATCTCCAGAATTTTCATCTCCATAACAGGAATAAGGAGTGACTAAGGAGTTTGCCTGTATGGCCACCTTAGCTGACATGTGAAACATTGAAAGAGTGATGTCTTTGAATCCAAAAGAAGAGCTTCCATGAAAACAAAAAATAAACCAATAAAAACTAAAAACAGTTCACAGGTGTTTGAGCAGCACATTGCAAATAATAGCTTCTACAGTATGTACAAAACAGAAATTGTCTTCTGAATACACTCACTGTAAACCAAGACTGAATATTAAATCAAGTCCAATGTAGTAGCCACAAAAAGACACCAGCTGTTGTTACATTCCCATGCAAATGGAATATGTTATAAATCCACCAACCATAAATCTTTGTCTATGGCTCATTTCCATACATGCACTGCCTTCCCTGCAAAGGGATATGACTGTGTTCTAACTTAGCTGTTTGGGTACCACATAATAGACAGGTGGCAGGCTACCAGAGATCATTTTCATTCCAGAGACTTTATGAGATGAACCACACGAAGCTCTAAATAGCTGATGCGGAGACCCTCTTCAAGGGCTTCACTTCCCTTGAAAAGTGAAAAAGCCAAGAGCAGCTCCTCATGCTGCTAGTGAAGCATCTGACATCATCATCATAATCCCTCTTCTTCCTATTTTTCTACATGGGGTCAGGGTGTCACTTCAGCTGTTGCCCTCTCTCTCTTGATTCAATGCCACTTTTCCACATTCTTCTACAGTCACAATGGAGTGTCACAGGTTTTCTCTCACACAATCCATCCATCTCTTTGTTGGACACCTTCCGTTCCTTTTGCCTTCTTCCTGTCTGTCCCAAATCTTTTTCACCAGATTATCTTCTGCTTTCCTGCACATGTGCCCAAACCAGAAGACATGCTTACTGTTCCCTTTGACCTCCTCCATGACTGGAGCTACTTGGACTTCTGTGCTGATGTCTTCATTTCATCAAAAGTCCCACAGTGTGCATCCTAACATCGATCTCAAGCATTTCATCTCCATCACCTCTAGCCTCCTCAACTGCTCTGCTTTGAGTGCCCAGGTTTCTATACCATGGAGTAGTACTGGCTACACCACTGTTTTGTATATCTTCCTTTTCAGCTTTGTTCACATTCTTTTGTCACACACTTCCACTGACACTCTGTACCAGTTGGCTGCAGCTCTTCTGATCCTAGCTCTGATCTCCTCATTCAGACTTCCCTTCTCCTCAACCACCTCTCCCATATACCTGAAGCTGCTAAATTGTTCCACTATTTTCCCTTCTGTCTCAATTCTCAGCTTCTTATTTCCCACATTTGCTGCCATTACACTGTCTTATCTGTACTCAGTTTTATCCCATGTGCCTTCAGGTTTCCATTCTATTCCCCTATAATCTGTTGAAGTTCTTGCTCAGAGACTGCATGTAATGCCAACACTGTCTGCATACAACAGCTTTGTTGCTCTGTCCCCACCAACCCGTTAATGAAGTATCGGTCATCAAAAGCTTTTACAAAATTGGCTGCAGGAAACAAGTCAAAACTTGATAATGGTGATGGCTGCTCCCTAATTCTAGACTTGGCAATAAGGATCTAACAATAGCAGATGATTTTTAAGTAGCTTGTGAATCAGCAGCCATTAATATTTTGCAGATTACTGCAACAACCACATCCTCAGACACGAAAAATACTCTATGAACATCAAGGTAGCCATTAAATCTGGAATACAAAGGCCATAACACATGCTCTCAAAGTCATGACCTCCTAGGATTTCTCTTTCCACAGGCAGCAAAGACCAACTCTAGAGAATGTCCCTCTCCAAGCCAGTGAATACAGTCCTCTGGTCCAGGATCAGAATGGACTTTTCCCAATTTATGGTCATCCCCTGGGACTGCAACCAAAGGAGCATCCACTCCAGGGATGACATTACAGAATCCTTTGATATGGCAACCAAAAGACAAGTTTCCATGTAGGACAACAATGTTTTCTAGCACATAAAACCTCTTTCATAATAGCTAGGACGTTGGTAAACTCCCAGAAAGCAAGGTAACGACCAAATGGCAATACTTTGCATTGAAAGTGATGCCAAACAGCAAACTGGAGGAAACTCTTGCACAGATCTCAGGCACAGGTTTTCCAATCATATCTAGTAACTTCACTTAGGTATCTTGTGCCAGCAGAGGGATGACCTCCTGAAGAATCACTGTCTAGAACAAGATGTAGCAAATGTGCTTACTGAAGTCGCTCTCTGAGGTCCAGCATGGAATAGAAGCATTATGTCTCCTGCAGAATGTGAACACAGCAGAATTTAAACCCTTGTTTCATTCTGAAGGAGGAAGAGCCTATATATTTCCTTGGAGAAGTACAGTCTGGAGGCCTGCAACAACAGCTCTCCAGAGAAGGCTTAATCTGTGAACAGACCTCTTTCTGGAGGAGGAACTAAGATCTCCAAGATATCATTGAACATGACTATATTGAGTAACTAATCTCCCTCCAAACTGAAGCCAGTTTGAAAAACTGCCCCTCCAGAAGTAGCTCTAGATAACAGTCAAGACTGCAACTAATGGGATGGCAGACTAGCCCTTGAATTTATTGGCACCGCAGACACACGGGCCAATTCCATCTGACATTTGAAGGCTCTCCTATGTCTACAAGGGATATTATTCTTCTTAAGGGTTGGCTAGAAGAGTAGAAAGGGACACATTCATAAATGTCCTCCACCATAGCAGGAGTCTGCTTCCTTTCCATTCAGCCATCTACCACATCTTGAGATGGCTAACTGAAAATTACCACCTGAAAGAAAGGGATATCCAGGATGGAATGCTAGAGCACCTCCTTCAAGGAAGACAGTGTCAGCAACACCAGCCTGTGCAGACAAAATTGAGCCTGTTGCCCTGGCCATAGAGTATTACAGTCAAAAGGACAGTCAGCCAAATGGTGGCCCACTCTGAATAATGTTGACAACAAAACCTTGACCATTTCATCCTTCAAACACAGACTGAAAGACACCTTAAAAGCTTTTTTAGTATTTGATTCTCTATGGAGAACTGCAGCTTGGGCATGTAAAACAAAGAACTAAGGCAACTTAAGCTCCAACACAGCAAAGGAGTATAATCGGTTTTCTCACCTTGTCTAATGCTTTACACTACTTGTCTGGGAGCAAACTGCCAAAATGTCATGGTCTTTACGCTACAGACATTACAAAAGTCTGCTCTAGAATATCCAGTTAGGATCTCACTCCATTTAGCTGGGGACTTAAAACAAGGCAACTGCATTTTTGAATACTGCAGGTGCAGAATCTGGATGCCTTCAGGATGCATATATGATATTCTTAAGTTCCATGAAAATGGGTGGCTTCTTATTGGAGGAGGGTGATTGACCACAGGCTTCTCCCCTTTCTACAAGCTTCGCCTCTTTCTTCCCCCAAATGCTCACTAAGGGATATTGGTGGAAGCAGGGGTTTCACTGGACAAACAATAATAAGATTCATGAGCCTCAAGGTTTCTCTGATGGTCACCCACTGTGTAGGGGTTAACAGAAAGAGGCCTAGTCAATTTCATTTGCCTCGGATTCCACAGAGGAAGCAAAACTCCTGTCATGCTACAGGTGTGCCTATTCACAGGTGATGTGTGTTGGGACTTAAACATGCGATGGCTGGGTGCCAGGTTGAAGGGCACAGTCTTGAGTGGCTCAGATATCAAGGTCAGTGCAGGGACGTGAGAGGTCATATTTCCTATGGGTGTACTCCTGCACTTGTAAAAACAGGTTCCACCAATCCCTAGACTATTTGAAGTCCATGGCTTGAACTGTAGGGCATGAAACAGACCCAGTGGGTCTTCCTCGACCTATAACTCATTTATTAGACTTTTGACAGTACTTTACAAAAGAAATGGAGTTGCACAAGAAGCCCACTTGCTAAGTTCAGCACTGGCACATTCAATAACTGCCAGTCTCTGAGTACAGACACAGACCTGACACCACTTTTGCCTACTTCTGTGTGTGGCCAGAAGAAATCTGTAGATTTTATGGCAATGCTTTTTGTCATGTTTTGCCCATGGCAGTAGAGACAGCACTGGTATGATGCCTGATGAAAAGCTAACAACTGATCTGTGAGAGTGGCAGAAAAGAAACAGAGGACTCAGGTGGTAGTCAAACTGCTCTAGCACTGTGAGTGACACCATGGTATGTGCAAGAGTAGGATGGGGACACACTGAGTATGGTACCTCCTTAAAGTCATACTGGAGTAGAACAGAGGATGAATCCAATTACAGAGACACTGAAGAGGGTACTGATGTTACACTCCCAGTTCCATGGTTCATGAATAACAACAAATTGTTGAGGCTAATCACTGTAACGGTTAATCATTGCATTTGGGATATATCCTAAGTACAAGGTGTTCTTTGTATTCAGAGTTATATTAGCATTGTGGCTTTTCTTATGAAGGCTTTAGATGTCCCTGTTGAAATATTTTCTAGAACCTATGTAGATAGGGACAGGCACTCATATATAGGCAGGGATTCTATTCTTTCTGTTCTTCAAGCTCCTTAACCCTCATACAGAAGTGTGACATTGGTAATATATTACCTAAATAATTGAATAACAGCTAAAAATTTATATTCAGGAGGATGAAGGGAGGGTAGCCTTATTGCTACAGTTACCATTCTAAGAACACAACAGTTATAGTTTTATCTACCCATTTCACTTTAGATAGAAGTAACTATAGCTGTAAAGATGTGCTATACCATTTAAGTAACACAGTTAAAATAATAGCCTGCTTCCCTCTTTCTTTTCCTTCCTTTCTGAAGGTTAAAGGCCAGCCTAACCATCCTATTTTATTTGAATATCCATTGTTTATAAATAGTACATCTCTATTAACTTTCATTCTTTCATCACTGTTATCTTATTCTACAGACATAATTCTGTGACAGTTAAATCCTTTGCTCCTTTTGGTCTTCTAATAAAGGAAATAAATATGCGTAACAAACATTCTAATTGAAACCATCAAATAAATGGAACCTGGTTACCCTTCTCAACTGCCAAATGAAGAAATGGAAGCTCACCTGTTGTGTATTCTGTTGATATATCTGAATAAAATGTCGTGTGAATACCTGAACAGCAGTCAGTGCTTTGACGTTTCCATCTGTGTCCAGCAACATTTTCCTATATACAAATGAAGGTTAAGTTAGGGCAAGTTCCATACTTCCAGGAGGAAGCAACATTAATTGGTACAAAAAACAGAGTAGCTCCAATCAATAATTTATTCGTTAGAGGCAACCTTACTCAAGAAAATACATTTTGCCAGTGCACCTTAGCTAATGGCTAAACATAATTATTTATAAAAATATTTGGCCTGTTGTTTCAAAAATAATGTAAGGATAATAAGTCATACTCCATTTCTGTCGCTATTTCCTGTAATATTTATGCAGTACTCACTGCGGGCACTGTCTAATGGGACACTGATTCACACAGACTGCTGCGGCAGTATATAATTGAAGATTTTCAATGTGAACCAAAGCCAGTGGCCCCAGGTATAGCATATCCAAAATCAGTAGTGCACATTACCAAGAAAGATATAATTAGTTCAAGCAAGTAAAATTAGCCTAAAAGTCTGGAAGTTGATGAACAGTTTCAACACGCTCAAATATACCTTGCCTTGAACTAAATTGGTAATACATTTTCATTAACTAAAACTAACCAAAACACATACAATGCAAACAATTTATACAAACCTGTTCTTTCACAATTAGTCTCACAGAAATACTTAAATTCATTCATTTTCTGGTTACCTACTTAATTCTATTAAGGGTCACTGGAGAGCTATAGCCTGTTTTGGCACTTAGCTTTTACAAAACATATACATACCTTTTTCAAAAGTTTACGTCTGTAACAAGTATCTGCACAATGACCAATGCTAAAGGCTGGATCCAATAAGTGCTCTCCTGTTGCAGTACTTATTTTGCATAAGTATTTTTCTGTGTATAGTTAACTGTTGTAGTGTGCGCCATCAGATGGCTCTAGGAAGTTAAGGAATTATACTTACATGAAAACATTTTAAACAGAAGAGACATGAAAGGGTCCTATAATATATACACCAAAAGAGCAAAGTCTATACTGTCTTGAAATGACCCCAAATACTATTTCATGTATTTGTTTTTGACAGGCATGTCAAGTGGTATGGAAGCATTCGAGCAAATAAATACAAACAAAGAAAAAGGTGATGTTAGATTAAGGAATGGACCTTTTGATTATAGCTAAGAGTGTATTACTAGAACACTGCACATTATGAGAAGAACAGAAGTTATGTACTCACCATAACTATGCATCTGCATGGTCTGTTTTCATCCTTCTTGAACCGATCAGTTGCGGATCCCACCTTGGATCAGACTTTGACCACTTCCAAAGAGTTGGATCCATAGCTTGAGCTCCTTCCCATACCCATAATCCTCCTTTCTAGTCAGAATAACTTTAGATCAAGTTTGCCCTCCCTTCAGGCTACAGTGAGCGTAAAAAAGCTATCAGGTAGGAACAATACAGAAAAAGGTAAAACATCCCAGTGAAAACAACTAAATAAAGTAGGAAACAAAGGAGGAAAGAGCTGGAACTCATCAATAGTCAGGCAATAAATTACGCCTCAGGTCAAATTAGGAGACTTGGTAGTTAAAAAAATGTTGAAGAATGAAGGGGGTTGGCAATTGGGGTGCTGAGGAAGGAAAGAAACAGACAACGCAGACGCATAGTTATGGTGAGTACATAACTTTTACATCTGATGTCTTTTTCGGCCATTTCTCAACCGATGGGGCAGAGTCCCCAGCTACAGAAACACCAGGGAAGTGTTCAAGGAAGGATATTCTGGAGTACAGCAAAGCCCTATTCCTAGATAAGTTGTCAAAATTTGTAATAGGCTATGAAGGTATGTGAGTTTGGCCAACTTGGCAGCTCTGCAAATGCTATCTATAGAAGCTCAGGCCAGAAGGCACAGGATGTGGCCACATATGTGGTGGAATGAGTCACAGGAGGTTTAGGAGGTGTCAATCCATTTTCCTTATAGAAAAAAGAAATGTAATCAGTGAGGCACTTGGCTAAAGTCACCTTTGAAACAGATTTACCCAGTTTGGTTTTGGAAAAGGAAATAAATATCTGGTCTGATTTTATTAAATCATTCTTTCTATGGATACAGAATCAAAGTTGCCTACATACATGTAAAAGGTGCAGCAAGTATCCTCCTTTACTGGAAAAATTTGGAAAGAAAACAGAAAGGTTGACAGATTGATTCACAGCAGATTCTGAAGCCACCTTAGGTACAAAGGAAGTATAAGCATGGAGAGAGATCCATTCCTTGTGAAAAATTAGATATGATGGCTTAGTTGAGAGGGCCTGGAGTTCTGAAAGTCACCTGGCCTATGTGATTGCGACCAGAAAAATAGTTTCCAAGACAAAAGTTTTAGGTCTGCCTTGGCAACCAGCTTAGAGAACTATATTTAGATCCTAGGGTGGAGTACGGTCCTTAATGAGGTCGTTGTAAGAAGGTACCATTAAGATGACCTTTGCATAATCTAGATGATCATAGGAGGTTACTAGGCTACTGGGCCTGGGCCCTTACAAACCTAGCCAAAGTTTATCCCCAAAAAAGAAACCTCAGACAGCACCTGTCTCCCTTGTCAATGAGGGACACAGGTGGAACCCCTGGGACAAATTTGTGGTTTCCCATCCACTCATCAAGACTGCTCTTGAACAGCTGTATGGGAAATCTATTCCAGAGATGGGGCAGCCTCTGGGAGACAAACCTGTCTCTCCAGCAGGTTTTATTAATGTTGTATATCAGATGTAGGCCTTTCAAGTGGGTAATGTGTGAGGAGTTAGACTTATGGATATGAAGAATCTCTAGTAGGACAGGGTCTGAGATTGCCTTGTAGGCTACGCAATCTGTATGATACCGAGTAGAGTGATAGTGATTTGAGCCTGTCTAAACAGGGCAGGTGTTGGAGGCCTTGGATTCTCTTTGTGAGGTATTTCTGTGGCCTTTCCAGCTGGTGCAGGTGTTTGGAGAGATACATACCAAACAAGGCCTTGGATTCTCTTTGTGAGGTATTTCTGTGGCCTTTCCAGCTGGTGCAGGTGTTTGGAGAGGTACATACCAAACAAGGCATTGTACTCAATTACTGGCCTAATGAGGGATGAGTACAGAGAGGTAATAACATCCTTTTTTCTGGATACAATCCCTTTACTTATGAGATGAACCAAGTAAAAGGCTTTTCTGACCACTACCGCTACATGGTGGTCAAATGTGAGATTGTTGTCAACCTGTGTACCCAGGTCTATCACCACAGGTTGTGTGCTTAGAGGGTTGCCGTTGATGTGGTAATCAGTAGAGGCAGTGTTTTTGCCAAATGGTAGGGTAATACATCTTTTGGGTTTAACTTAAGGTCATGACTTTTGCACCAGTCATTTGTTGCTGTGAGAACCTCTTGTAGTATGTTAACATCATCTGGGGAGTCAATGACAGCACCCGACTTACAGTCATTCACAAACTTGGTCAGCCACAGGCCTTTTGTCTTTGCCTGGACCTCTGAGAAGTAGATGCCAGACAGTAGGGGGTCGCAGGACAGATCCCTGGGGAAAACCACTAGTGACAGGTCTGCTGTCGGAGATGGAGGCACCTATTATGACCCTTTGGGTCCTATTGGTGAGCCAGTTGGCCACCCACCTGATAAGATAGCGATTTACGCCAAGTTGTGTTAGTTTTTTGATGATGCCCGAGTGGGGGATTGTGTCAAAGGCTTTGGCCAAGTCAAGGTAGGCTGTATGTACTGACTTTCCCTCATCCAGGGCCTTAGTGACAGTCTCAAAATAGTCAACCAGGTTCAACGGGCAAGATCTACCCTTGACAAATCCAAACTGGGTGGGGTCAAGTGCTTGGAGATTGCCTATTCCCTTGTTTATGACGTCCATAATAATAAGCTCCATGGCTTTACAGATCAGAACTGTCAAGCTAATGGGGCGATAGTTTCCAGGGTTAGTAGTGGCACCACCTTTGTGCAAGGGGATGATAATGGCAGTTCTCCACTCTGCTGGAATGAAGCTTGCACTTAGGCTGTGGTTGAATAGGGTGCTGAATGGCAAAGCTAGTTCTTGTGGGAAATGGTGCAGAATACATCCTGAGATACTATCGGGTCCCATGGAAGCTATGTTTTTTGCCTTGGATAGGGCCTTTAACACTTGATCTATGGCGATGTGAGGTGCGGGACAAGTATCAGGGATGTCGAATGGGCCTTTGAGAGGGGCGGGGGGGGTGACGTTTGTACTGAACCCATCTGCTAGCAGGTTTGCTAAGTCAACAGAATCATTGTAAGTGGTACTATTAAGTATTAATTCGGAACAAACTTGGGCTTTGCTATGGAGGTTCCTAACGTAACTGAAGAAAGCTTTGTGGTTTCCCTTTGTTTCGGAGGCTAGTTTCGATTCATAATTGGCTTTGGAGGTTTTTACTAGTGATCTAATTTGCATGTTTGAGGCTAAGGAGGGAGTTTTTCCAATTGGGAATTTGTGCTTTTTTTACCCTTGGACAACAGTTTCTTCCATTTGTTGTAAAGCCTGTTGATAGAGGATGTCCACCAGATAGGTTTGTGTTTCCTTGAGGAGCAGGTTTTGGTTCTGTTGGGTATAGCTGAGTCCATGCAGTTGTACAGGTTCTTGTGTACTGTAATGGCGTACTGTTCAACATAGTTGTCTGCATTCTCTGAGGGGGATGGTGGTGTGAAGCTACTGATACCCTCCCTTAGGAGGTTGTAGTCAGCTTTTGAGAAGTTTTTTTAGCTTGGTTATAGCTGGGGAGAGGGGATTGGGTAGGATACAAACTTTGAATGGTACAGACTGATGGTCTTGTCTCACCAGGGAAGAACTTACTATGGGAGTGGTACAGCGGTCACCCATGTTGGTAAGAACCAAGTCTAGAATGTTATTTCCCCTTACTGGGGATGAGACAAGCTAGTTTAGTGCATTAGAACTGATGAAGTCAAGGAATTGTTGGGTGAGTGCATTAGTGCAGGAATAGTTCACCCAGTCTATGGTGGGGTAGTTGAAGTCACCAAGGATCAGGGTGTTAGGAGGTACCTTAAAGGAGTCAAGTAGGTCCAGGTAGGAGGAGTGGGTGTCCAGTCATAGAGGGGGGGGTCTATAGCTGGCTAAAACTTGGATGGGTGCCTTGCCAACTGTCAGATCCACCTGGAGTAGTTCTAGTGTGTCATGTTGGCAAAACCATTCTGGAGGTGTGCTTATCTTTAATAAAGATAGAGACTCCACCACTCTTAATCTTCCTCATTTTGGGGTCAGAATGTGTGGAATGAGGTATAGCCTGGTAAGGCAGGATGCTCTCCACAGCCTTGAACCAAGTTTCTGTGACTGCACAGATGTCGGCATCTTCCAGTGCGAGGAGAGCCTCCAGTGAGTGCATTTTCAGGTTGAGGCTCCTAGAGTTAAGCAGCATGACCTTCAATTTGCTTTTTGATCGAACTTTTATGTTGGAAGATTTGTGTTTGCGACATTGCCTAAAAAGGCACAATGGGGGAGTCAAGAGCCTTGGCCAGAATACAGAATCCCAGGGGTGACAGGTGCAGCCTATCTCTAGCAAAGCATCGAGGCCTATCAACCATGTCATCCCAGGCAGACAGATACTGGATCCCCTTGGAATGACACCAGAAACTAAGTCAATTGTTGAAGTCAATTACTTTTTTGTTGGTATTGTGGTATCATTCTTGGTGAAGGTAGGATGCTGCTTAAGGCTAGGGTCATACTTGCCTGTGACACATACTCTGAGGGCTCGATCATGTCTCTCTTCATATAGTCCAGGGAGGTATGTCTCAAGTCATTCACACCAACATGGACAATGACAGAGTTGTACCTGTTGTGGAGAGGCTTAAGTGTGCGAGGGCAAAGAGGACTGGTTATGTCTTACAAGAAAACTGGAGATAGCTGTAAGCTGAATCTTTACTGTAGAATAACTAGCACCATTGTTAAATATAGAAGCAAAAAAATATAGAATAGCCGAAATGGGTGCTGAAAATGAATCTAGTTGTTTCTGGACATCCCAATGGGAGAATCTTTTCCACTTGCTCTTACACACCTTTCTTGTAGAATCCTTCTGAGAAGATGTGAGGATGTGTCTGACTGGAGATGAAAACGTGGACTGGCTAGCCATCATTGGAAGTGGAGAAACCATGCGGTCAGTTTGAGGGTCTGAATGTCTGGGCGACTTATTCTCAATGGGTGAGAGAGAAGATCCTGGTTCGGATCCAGCAACCAAGGAGGGTGCACAAGATAAAGCCACAGAAAGGGGAAACCCTACTTGAGGTCAGAAAAGAACAATGAGGATTACTTTATACTTCTGGTAAGATGCTTTCTTTATTAATTTGGGGATTAGTGAAGTAGGAGAAAAAGCTTACAGGAGCCCCGGGGGCCATTTGTGGACTAGAGAGTCTATTGGTGATTCTCTTTCTGGAGAGATTAGGGTGAAGTACCTGCTGCACCTGGAGTTCAGATGGAAGCAAAGAGGTCACAGTATGGTTAGCCCCATAGATGGAAAATCTCTTCTACCACCTCAGCATTAAGATGCCACTTGTGAGGGAGCAAGACAGACTTGCTCAGTTTGTCTGCTACAATGCTGGACTTCCCTGGGATATGCATTGCCAGAAGAAAGCGACCAGAAGAAACTGCCAACTGCCAAACTCTCATCGCTTTTCAACATATGGGGTAGGACTTAGCTCCCCCTTGCTTTTTGATGGACCAGACAACTGACATACTGTTTGTCTGAATGGCAATTATCCCCGGAGGGAAAGCATCTTGAAACACTTGTAATACTAACAGGACTGCTCTCATTTCCAGGACATTGATGTGAAGATTGGTCTCCAAGTGGGACCAACTGCCTTGGACCATCCTTCCCAAGTAATACCCTCACTAGTTGGGCGGCAGCAGTAATCACTGTAGTCATGGGTGGTAGAAGGATAAAAGGGCAGCCCTGAGAAACTTCTCTTGCAGTGACTCACCAGGTGATGTGTTCTTTGCAGATTCTTGTAAGTACAGGCATGGACAGAGGGCTTCATCTGATAGACCACTGCAAGTGTCCATTGCTGTATCGTCATATGATATCATGTTAGGGGTATTAGAATTGAGGAAGGCTTGCAATTTGGGTAACCATGTTCAGATGAGCACCGATGATCTCCAGGACTTGAATAGGGGACAGTTAAGACTTGACGTAGTTCACTGTAATGCCTAGTCAAAGACATAGTTGCTGCAAGTACTCCCTGGCTTGAATCAGTAGATGCTTTGTGGGAGAAGATATGAGCCAGTCATCACAACATGGAAACACCAGGAATCCTGGCAGTCTCAGGCAAGCTGCAACCACTGCCACACACTTGGTTAACACCCTGAGGGCTGTGGTGAGACCAAAGGGTAGGATTCTGAATTGGTAATGACTGGCTCCCAGTTGGGAGAGAAGAAACCTCCTGGATCACCTTTCTTATTTTGATGGGATAGTACACATCCTACAGGTCTATCAAGCAAATCCAATGGTTCTTGCACAGAAGCGGCAGAATGAACTGTACCTTGACTATTTGGAGTTTGAAGCATTTGACATATTGGTTTAAGTTGCTTTGATTCAGGATAGGTCTCAGGTTCCCAGTTTTCTCTGGCACCAAAACGAATGTTGAGTAAGTTCTGAATCGATGTTGGTCTGTGGAGGCATCTGGACAACTATTTTCCAGCAGTTTTTGTATTTCAATGCCTGCTGCTTTTCTCTGACTGTGTGGAACATCAGGAAGTTTTGTAGAGCTATTGGGGGCTGTAGAGAAAAGGGCATTTAATAAACTCTGGAAATAATCTTCTGCACCTGAGTGTCTTTGATGAGAGCTGTCCAGGTTTGTGGATGCAGGGATAAGTAACCCCCCCTGCTGCCTCCAGAGTGCAGCAGTTGAGCAACTCTCAAGGACTGCTGATAGGGTTTTCTCAGAGAAGGGACCTCTAAAACCCTGACTTTGCAGAACTCCTTTGCCATGAGGGCATCTACTATTGGAGTTCTCCCTCCTGCCACGGGGGATCTGTCCCCATAGGAGTCCTGGGAAGAGCCTTGCGAATTCTGGAACCACATTTTCCCTTTACCTCTCTGATTCCATGAATAGGTTCTTTGAGGTGCAGAAAAATGGATCCTTACAGCAGATAATGTCTCCTGTTCACTACTGGACAAGGTTTCTTTAAACTTGTGGCCAAACAAGGTAGACGAAAAAGAAGTCCCCTGCACGGAGAAAATGCACGGCCAAACAGGATATCCAAAACAAGTAATAAGGCCAGCAACTAAGTGGCTGTGAATAATCGATTTATTAGTAACACATTAAACTTCCATGTCACAGACCGGTTTCGGCATAGAGTTTACTAAGCCTTCTTCAGTGTTGTGAAATCAAAACAAAAAGGAAGTCATTAAATACAAAAATGTTAATTAGATACAAGAATCCTTAGAACATGATTGGTGCACTCATGAATAAATAATTATTTCAAAGATGTTCATTTAAACCAGGATAAAAAAGTGCACCTAACTTAATTATCCATTTCTTTTCTTTGATATCCAATTTCTTATGCCACCCAGATTTCATTGTGTGATCACCTAAAATTTTATCTATAACTAAAAAATGAAACCTTGCTGTGGGATGTTTTAGCGTATGCTTATATAGTGCATTACTAGCTTTCTTACATTTAACATCACTAAGGTGCTCAGAGATGCGTAACTTAAATGGCCTAGATGTTTGTCCTACATAAAAACAGCGGCAACTGCAACATGCCATATAAATTAACCAATCGTTATTACAATTAGCAAAATATTTGATGTCATACACAATGCTGCAGTTACTGCTGGAAAATTCTTTGGTTTTAAGAACATATTTACAATTATGACAATGGCCACAAGGCACACATCCAATAAGCTTATCTCCAAGCAAAGTGGTTTGTATGGTCTGTACCAGCATAGACTGAGAATGATGCTTGTAATGATTGAAATAGGTGCCTAAATTCTTTCCTTTCCTGAAAGAAAAGGAACAATTAGAAGGTATAATTGAAGACAATGCAGGATCAGCAGACAAAATGTTCCAATTATTCTTAATGATATTGGTGAATTGCCCAGTGTTCCTACCATACGTTGTAGTAAATCTTAGTAAAGTGGAAGAACGACAGCCAGGTTTCTGTTTATATGTAAGCAACTCATCCCTTTTAAGTTGTGATGCATATCTTTTGGCAATAGTAACATAGCCCGACTTGTATCCCCTATCATTAAATCTATGTACTAAATCCTGGCTATACAAATTAAAAGTAATGTCATTGGAACAATTACGCCTGATGCGAATAAACTGAGACTTAGGGATGTTCCTGGCAATGTGCCTTGGATGAAAGCTGGATGCGTGGAGTAAGGTGTTATATTGGGGAAATTTTCGAAATACCTGTGTTCAGGGAGTTATCCAAATTCCTTGTGATTTTTACATCCAAAAAAGTGATAACATTTTGGTCATAGTTAATTGTGAAATGTAACCCCCATTTATTATCATTAAGGTATCCGACAAATTCCTGTAAATATTCAATATCTGACCTCCACACCATCCAGCAATCATCCAAGTACCTACGCCAAATGTCAATTTCAGGCAAATATAAGTTATGTGCATCATCGTAAATCATGTGTTCTTCAATATATGCCATGTACAAAACAGCATAAATAGGGGCAAATGAAGCCCCCATGGCAGTACCCTTAACTTGTAGATAGCAATGTTGGTCATAAAAAAACACATTCTTAGTCAAAACATGTTCTGTTAAAATAATCAAAAATGTATTAAAGCCAGGTTTGTACATATTAGATTTTTCCAACCAATATTCAATGGCATCCAGACCTGCCCAATGGGGTATATTAGTGTATAGCGAACTTACATCAAGAGTACAGAGCCACCAGTCCTTTTCAATCTGCATATCATTAATGATGCTAAGAAACTGTGTGGTATCCTGTATCCTTGATCTAACCCATGAAAGCAGTGGTTTAAGATGTTTAGTCAAATATTCAGACAAAGGCTCGGTAAGAGAGCCAGTTCCCAATGACATTTGGCGTAGGTACTTGGATGATTGCTGGATGGTGTGGAGGGCAGATATTGGATATTTACAGGAATTTGTCGGATACCTTAATGATAATAAATGGGGGTCACATTTCACAATTCACTATGACCAAAATGTTATCACTTTTTTGGATGTAAAAATCACAAGGAATTTGGATAACTCCCTGAACACTGAGGTATTTTTGAAAATTTCCGCAATATAACACCTTACTCCACGCATCCAGCTTTCATCCAAGGCACATTGCCAGGAACATCCCTAAGTCTCAGTTTATTCGCATCAGGCGTAATTGTTCCAATGACATTACTTTTAATTTGTATAGCCAGGATTTAGTACATAGATTTAATGATAGGGGATACGAGTCGGGCTATGTTACTATTGCCAAAAGATATGCATCACAACTTAAAAGGGATGAGTTGCTTACATATAAACAGAAACCTGGCTGTCGTTCTTCCACTTTACTAAGATTTACTACAACGTATGGTAGGAACACTGGGCAATTCACCAATATCATTAAGAATAATTGGAACATTTTGTCTGCTGATCCTGCATTGTCTTCAATTATACCTTCTAACTGTTCCTTTTCTTTCAGGAAAGGAAAGAATTTAGGCACCTATTTCAATCATTACAAGCATCATTCTCAGTCTATGCTGGTAGAGACCACACAAACCACTTTGCTTGGGGATAAGCTTATTGGATGTGTGCCTTGTGGCCATTGTCATAATTGTAAATATGTTCTTAAAACCAAAGAATTTTCCAGCAGTAACTGCAGCATTGTGTATGACATCAAATTTTTTGCTAATTGTAATAGCAATTGGTTAATTTATATGGCATGTTGCAGTTGCCGCTGTTTTTATGTAGGATAAACATCTAGGCCATTTAAGTTACGCATCTCTGAGCACCTTAGTGATGTTAAATGTAAGAAAGCTAGTAATGCACTATATAAGCATACGCTAAAACATCCCACAGCAAGGTTTCATTTTTTAGTTATAGATAAAATTTTAGGTGATCGCACAATGAAATCTGGGTGGCATAAGAAATTGGATATCAAAGAAAAGAAATGGATAATTAAGTTAGGTGCACTTTTTTATCCTGGTTTAAACGAACATCTTTGAAATAATTATTTATTCATGAGTACACCAATCATGTTCTAAGGATTCTTGTATCTAATTAACATTTTTGTATTTAATGACTTCCTTTCTGTTTTGATTTCACAACACTGAAGAAGGCTTAGTAAACTCTATGCAGAAACCGGTCTGTGACATGGAAGTTTAATGTGTTACTAATAAATCGATTCTTCAGCCACTTAGTTGCTGGCCTTATTACTTGTTTCAAATAAGGTAGATCCATCAAAGAGAGCATCGATCAATGATGACTTGAAAGGCTCCACAAGGTCACACAGGTGCATCCAGTGTGCCATCTCACAGCTATTCCTGAACCCACAGCTCTCAAAGCACTTTCTGAGAGATGGAAAATCAGTCATACAGAGGTGTTCAATAGGAACTGTAGGGTGGCCAGTTGCATAGAAACATTCTTCTTAGCCTCCACAGAAATGGACCCAGAGAAGACAATGGAAAACACTTTGATCAAGTCACTCTGAAATCTTATGACATATGCCAAATAGTTCAGCGACCTGACGGCAAAGATTGCTGATGCATACACGTGCTTGCCAAATCTGTCCAATGTCCTGGACTCTCTATTGGGGGGATGAAGAGTAAAACTTTGTTCAACAAGTTCTTTGTTGTTGGCCACTGCAGCCACCACAGCATCTACTGGAGGACCCTTGCTCCAATGTGGGCCTGATCCTTAGGTGCAACCAGGTACTTATTAGGAATTGGCTCCAGATCCTTCCATGCCTACTGGGAGATGATTTCCTCCATTTTGTCCGCTGAAGAGACCACACAGGATGAAGTTGAGCAGGCTCCAGACGCCTCAAGAAACACTGAGTGACTCCTGTTGGAAACAGGGGGGGGGGGGTCAGAAGAACAACCATCTTTCTGTCTCAAAGCTCAAGCATTTCACTGAAGGAGACATCCTCAAAGGGTTATCTGAGGGACCTTTCCCCTTCAAAGTCAGTGTATTTTGTGAAGGATTCCTGTGGGAAATCTAAGTGCCTCCTCTTGCATGTATGCTTCCAAGGAGGGCTCTGGAAAGAACTTAAAAGTATGAGCAGAGTCCTGAATCAGGACTGTCTCAAGGCTTGTATGAAATGGCTGTCCCAATGTGGCAGGATGTATAGGCTACAAAACCAGAGCAGGCAGTTGTGGAAAGGGTGGTCCAGAGGGCGGCAAGTATGTTTTATCTACAGAGGCAGAGAAAGCTCTCTCTCTACAACATTAAAGGCCAAAAACCTAGGAGAAGCAAGGGCTGAACTGGAAGGAGCCAAATACAACTGCCCAGGATGGCTCAGAGCATCACCCTGACTCTGCCTTGAGACATAAGTCAGAACCAAGCTGTCCAGCACGGAGGCTCTAAGTGGAAGAGACGGCTCCGAGGGCATCAGAGTTGGTCCTACCCCCCCCCCCCCCAGGATCCAGCACCTATGCTTTGGCTCTGAGATATTTCTGGTTCCGACAAGGTAGGAGACAACTGGTTCAGAGATGTCAATGGAGTCAAAGAAGGCCAAGCCTTTAGATCTGACGTAGACAGACTTGGGATTCTTGGGTCCTGTGGTACCAAAACGTAAGGCTGGATTGAAGTTGGAGTTAACTGGGTAATGGCTGATGGTAGGCTCACAGTTTTGATAGCAGATAGAGTCAATATAACTCCCAGACCGAATCTGTGCCCAGAGAAACTTCCTCGTAATCCTGTCCATATCAGCTTCAGTTTGGCTCCTAGATGACCTGAGAGAAAATGAAGTAGATGAAGGCCTGGAAGTTCTTCTTGGGGTTTCCTGAAGGAAGGGTGAACAGATATGAGAATAAAATCAGCTCCAGAGTGAAGGTGGAGGAGCAGTGAGCCAGAGATTTAGACTTCAGCTTTGTCGGATCTGACTGATCTGACAGATTCAACATTTTTATATTTTTTTCAGGTGGAGCTGAACCCAAAAATGCAGAGGGAGAGCGATCAGGGGATAATTTCCTACCCACTTTGCCCTTGATTGCTGAATCCCCCTTAGCCTTCTAAGGAGGCTTTTTGGAAAGGGGAGTTCCAGCAGAAGATAAATAAGCTGAAGAGGTGGATGGAATAGTCTTTTCAGGGCTAACTTGTTGCAGCACTCAGCCAAGGCACGGTGATTGAAACCTGCACATATTTCACACTCCATGTCCAAATGGGCAGACTCCAAACAATATACACAACTCTGATGAGCATCGGAGTTGGGTATCTTGTGCCCACAAGAGGTGCATTTTTTAAATCCTGTCAGCAAGAAATACAGAGAACCTGGAAAAAATCAGCTACAAAAAGTAAGGAAGAAACACTGACTGGAGAAAGTTCTGCAGCTGTTCAGCAAAAAGCAATGCAACATCCAGACATAACTTCCAGTAACCTATAGGAAGATACAAGACAACTGCACAAAGACCTAGTTAAAATAAATGAAATACTGATGGAGTATATCAACACAAACAACAAAAGGCTGGAAAAAATGGACGAAGCTTTAAACAGATATTCAGATGAGGTGACAAAACCGCAAAAATCAGAGGATGAAATAAAGAAAAGGCTGGCTGAATGAGACTGCTGAGAATGAGATGTTTCAAAAAATATTAGAATTAGAGGACAGAGTACATACGGAAAACCTGACATTTCCAGCTATACCAGATAAGCTGGAAGGAACAGACTGCATTAATTTTATAAAAGCACAAATAAGCAGCTGGACTGGTATTCCACAGTAGGAACTGTTAGATGAAAGGCCACACTGTGTGTATGCTCAAAACTTGTCTATGAGAAAGCAACCTAGACCTTTAATAGTAAAGATGTAATCCTACCAGCAAAAGGAGTTGATTCTGACAAAACTGCGGCAGACGGACAAAATACTAAAAGTGGGAGACAGCAGAGTATTTGTGGAGAATGACTATTCATTGTACACCAGGCAGAAGAGGAGTAAATTCATTCCCCTATTCAGGGACTGTCAAGATGCAGGTGTGAGATTCAAACTGCTGTAACCCAGCTGTCTTCATGGTATTCTTCCCTGGAGGGATAAAATCATTTTTTGATGAAATACTTGCTAAAGAGAAAATACAAAAGTTTTTCAACAAAAACTGAGCTGTGAAACAGAAGGGGGTTCTGCTTCTTCTTCTGTAATAAAGACTACAGGGAGACTGTACTTGTGAAACCTTTTCCATTAGTGATATTCAAGAGAAGGAAGGGAGTACAGAGCTGAGTGGAAGAATAGAGAGTACATTGGAAATGAAGCAGAGACAGGATTCGGAAGAAGGTTGATGAACAGTAAAAAAAAAAACAGTAACTTAATGTGAGATTACAATGCAGTAATTATATTTGTGAAATACGACAGAACAAGAAAATGTGGAAATATCGGACTTTTTCAAAATTTGTTAGACTTGTTGGGGACTCGAAAGTCTGTGCCCTACTTCATGTCATTACTGTTTGGAAAAATGCTTTGGGGAGGGGGAGATTTGGGAGAAGGTTAACTAAGTAAAAAAAATGTTTTTTCTTAATAGTATAATTTTTGTCATGTATGGTTTTCTTTGCATGCTATAAAGTAAAATGTTCTCAGTTATTTTTAAGTGTAATGGGGATTGTAAATAGGTGCTACTGTTCATTTTTTCCCTTTCTTTCTCCATTCTCTCTTTATTCTTGCTCAGTTTTAAGAAATGTAGACACTGCAATATATATAAAAAAGCCTGGTTAAAAGAGCATGACAAAATAAATAATGTGTTTTTCCTCATTCTTGCATGGGGGAATGACTGGATTAAGGACTTTAGATTGATTTAGTAACAAGTTTTAAGAGAAAGCAAGTAAAGGAAAAATAATACTGAATATTATGAGGCTTTGTTCTACAAAAGAATGTATGCTTAGTAGCAATTCTGTATCTGGCCCTCAAGTCTCCATGGAAATAATTTGATAAAGAGAAACTGACTACCTCCATGAGACATGCCAACCAAACAATCTGTTAATGAGAAATTGGCTGTCTGGTTCTCATGTCTCCATGGAGACAATCTGTCAGTGAGAAATTGACTGTATGGTTCTAATGTTTTCATGGAGACAATCTGATAGAGAAATTGGTTACAGTCTGGTAGAGAGTGACTGGCTGGGGGAAAAACCTGGCTAGGAGATAATGTTCTTTGAAAGCATTCAGGGGTTTTCCCAGCTGGGAGAGCTATAAAGATAAGACAAAAGTAGTTAGCATTTAGTAGAAGCACAGGCTGCACGATGCATCTTAGCATGGATAACATTTCTCTTCAGTTAACTTTAGTCTGTAAGTGTGGCTGTCAGTTTGGAACATTTGTAAAACTTCAATATTTGAAGATGTACATAGTTCAGTGTGTTAGTATTAAAGTAATGGGTTTTAGGGGATTATTGGGGGTTTGTTTGTTTTTTTTGTTTGAGGACTTCAATAAAACAAAAAGTTTTATAAGATGTGATGTAGGCTCAAACAGCTATGACAAGAAACAACTACAAAAAAGTTCAACCTGTCAAACAGTGTATGCATGTAACAAAAGATGGAACTAGACATTTAACAAAAAAGGTGTTATACATAAAAGGTGGGAATGATAACTTTTTAATACAATGATGCTTTTTGTAATATCTTTAAATGCCATTTATCTCACAGATAAATACAAAAAAGAAAGAATAGTGAACTAAATTTAAAAAAATGTAGAGTGCAAATAGCTACGTTATAGGAGACACACTTGGAAAGAACTGAACATGTGAATTTGATAAAGAAAGGTTATTCGGCAGATTATCTGAGACAAAGGAAGAGAGGAGTACTTATATTAATTATAAGAGGAGCTCCAATAGTGAAAGAAGAGGATAAAAAAAAGATAAGAATAGCAGATTTGTAGTGCTAAAGGGCTACTGGAATGGGAGGAGGATTACACTGGCATTTATTTACATTCCCCTTAAAACTGCTATAATGGAGCTTAGGAAAATTCTGGGAGAAATAATCAGTTTTCAAGAAGGAATATTACTTATAGGTGGGGACTGGAATTTGATTTGCAGCTGTGAAGCTATGTATGGAGGACCCAGAAAGGAAAGTATAACAAAGGAGGGTAGATTTTTGAAGAAATTTATGAAAATATTTGGCATGGAAGATGTGAATTCAGTAATAGGAGTTTGGAGTGAATTTACATATTATTCCCCATGAAATAAAAACTCGGCTAGGCTAGACAGAATTTATATTTCACAGGAACGTGTATTTAATTGAAGGTCTTGATATGCACCGAATAACTATTTCAGATCATTCGCTGATAATAACTAAAATAAAAACACAGTGTAATGAAATAAAAATGAGGCACTAGCGCTTTCCCACCTCTCTGTTGAAAAAAGAGGAATTTAAGGAATGGGTAGTAGAGATTATTCAGGAGCTATCTGAAAGGATAAAAATTTCTTCTGAAAATATAGCTGGAGAGTAGGATAAAATTAAGGGGTAGTTAAAATAGGGTGTGAATAAAAGAAGGGGAGCTATGGTTAAGGAGTAACAAGAATTATTTAGATGGACTGACAAATGCTAAAGTGTTGCAGAATAGGGGAAATATCACAGAAGAAGAGGATCAACTGCAGAATGCTAAGCAGAAAATAAGGGATTATGTCGATAATATAGACAAGTTTAAAAGACTGCTGTTAAGCAACTGTTTTTGATAACAAGACTAGATCACAAAAACTTTTAGCACAACAACTTGGGCAACAGAAAGTAGAAAGGACTGTTCCCAAGGTTAGGTAACCTATAACAAGGAAGGTAACAAGAGATCCTGTAGAGGTATTAGAAATATTTCGGAAATTCTATGAAAGTCTGTATAAAGCAGAGAAATGTAGAAATCAAGAAAAGATACAAATGAAAATATTTATGGAAGAATTAAGCATGCCAAGGTTAGAGGTAGACGAGTCACAATTATTAACAGGATAGGAGGAGATGAGATAAAAATTGTGATTTATAATCAATCCACAGGAAAATCCCCATGAATAGATGATATTCCTGTGGAAGTTTGGAAGCTAGGAGGGAAAAAACTGATAAAGGTCTGGAAGGTTTTGTTTAACAGTATTTTAAGAGGAGGAGAAATACCAAATCCTGGAAGAAAGCAGTGGTAGCTGTAATACCTAAACAGGGTAAAGATCCATCATATCCAGTTTCATACAGGCCCATATCAATTCCAAACTAAGATTATAAAGTGTTCATGTCTATAATGATTAAAAGAATGGCAAACGTAATGCCATAATTAATAGATACGGATCAATGTGGCGAGGGGAGGCAAATATTTGACAACAGGACACTGATGATCAAGAGGGAAGCAGAATGTAAGAAAATACCATTGCTGTTGGTGAGTCTTGATGCAGATAAAGCATTTGACAGAATAAGTTGGGACTTTATGAGCAGGGCAATGGAAGCATTTGCATTTCCTGAAAAAAATTATAAGACAGATTAGGAGGATTTCTAAGGGATCAGAGGTCCATAGGTTCATAGGTGTGTACTAGACTAATGGCCCTGGAGACTTTACAAGCCTAGCCCATAGGATTACCCTGGGATCATGCCACCTGACCTTAGTTCCCAGTGCCTCTGTCAATTAAAGCCACTGGAGTGATCCCCGGGGTGATTTTTCTATTTCTCATCCACTCATCAAGATTTCTCTTGAAGAGGGCCAGTGAGCTGCAGCACTTGAAATGTTTGGGAAGTCTATTCCATAATATGGGCAGTCTCTGGGTTATGAGCCTATCCCTCCAGCTTGTTCTGTTGATTGTGATAATGAGGTTGAGGTCTCTGGAGCGTGTAGTGCAGAAGGACTGGGATTTCTTTAGATGTAGCATTTCTAACAGAGCTGGGTTAGATATGGCTTTGTAAGTCAAGCAGAGATCGCCTCTAAGCAGGTGATATGAGACAGAGAACAGTTGGAGTTTTCTGAGTCTGTCCATATAGGACAAGTGTTTAAGGCCCAGGATCCTCTTTGTGAGGTACTTTTGCGGCCTCTCCAGTTGTTGCAGATGTCTAGTGAGGTACATGCCAAATGGTGCATTGTACTCGATGACTGGCTTAATGAGGAAAGAGTAGAGGGAGACAATGACCTATTTCTTCCTGGATGCAAAACCCTTAGTAATGAGATGTGCCACATAGAAGAACTTTCTGACCACAGTGGTAATGTGGTGGTCAAAAGAGAGGTTGCTGTCAACCTGTGTTCTCAGATCTCTTATAAAGCCTTCTGTGTTCAGTGGACTACCATAGATGTGGTAATTCATGGGAAACAGGTTTTCCCAAAGGGGATGACAACACATTTTTTGGCATTGAGCTTAAGGCCATGGTTCTGACACCAGTCGTTGGTCTCAGTAAGGCCTTTTTGTATGATGTCAGCATCACTTGGGGAGTTAATTATGGCTCCCAACTTGCAGTCATCTGTGAACTTTGTCAGCCAGAGTCCCTTCATGTTGGCCTGGATTTCAGAGAAGTAGATACCAAACAGGAGAGGACCCAGGACCAAACCCTGTGGGACTCCACTCATGACTGGTCGGCAGTCTGACTTGGAGTCAGCTACTTTCACACTGTGAGCTCTGTCTGTGAGCCAGTTTGCAACCCACCTAGTGATATAGGGGCTGATGCCTAGCTTAGTGAGTTTTTCTATGATTCCTGAGTGGGGAATGGTATCAAAGGCCTTGGCCAGATCAAGGTAGGCTGTATGAACAACCTTGGCTTCATCCACAGCTCTGGTGACTGACTCAAAGAAGTCAACCAGGTTCAGCAGGCATGATCTATCCTTCACAAAACCAAACTGTGTGGGATCCAGAGTTTGGAGATTCCCTATATCCTTTGTTTATTAGGTCAATGATGATGCGCTCCATAGCTTTGCATATCAGACTCGTCAGGCTAATGGGGCAATAGTTCCCAGGGTCTGTAGTCCCCCCCCCCTTTGTGGAGAGGGATGACTGTAGCAGTGCACCATTCAGTAGGGACAAAGCCTGAGGTGAGGCTGTGACTGAACACGACACACAGGTGAGGTGCCAGTTCACTCTGCAGTTCATGTAAAACACAGCCAGGGATATTGTCAGGTCGCATAGAAGCTGTATTCTTGGCCTTGAACAGTGCTGTTTTAACCTGTGCAGCAGTAATACTGGGTGCTTAGCAATGTACTGGTATTGTGATTGGTCCTTTGGTTGGGGAGCGGGGTAAAGTTGGCACTGAATCTGTCGGCCAGTATATTGGCAATATCAGTTGGTTTGGTACAGGAGGGGGCCATTATGCAATAGCTCCGAACAAATTTGGGTATTGCCATGGAGATTCTTTACATAACTATAGAAGGCCTTGTGGTTGTCTTTACTACCTGCTGCAATTCTGTTTTCATAGGTAGCTTTAGAGGATTTGATGAGGGATCTCAACTTTTTGTTGAAGCTGATAAGGGAGTTTTTCCAGTCTTGCGACTTCACCTTATTCTGCATCAGTTTCCTCCATCTGTTGTAGAGTTTGTTTATGGCAGGGGACCACCAGATTGGCTTCCTTTTTTGGAGGAGAGCGTCTTGGTTCTATTGGGTATGGTGATATCCATGCATTTGTGTACTTGTTCATACAGGGCATTAGTATATGATTCGGCGGTCATGCAGCTGTTCTCCAATTGCATGGGTGCCGTGAAGTTAGCCACCTCTGTTTTTAGGTGCCCAAAGTTAGCTTTGGAGAAGTTTGTCATGGTGGTTACCTTTGCGGGGGGGGGGGGGTGGGTGTGGGAGGGATGTGGATTTCCAAGGTGATTAGTTTGTGGTTGGATCTAACCAGGGAGAAGGTGATTATTGGTATAGGGCAACGGTCGCCCATGTTAGTAATGACCAAGTTGAGGATGTTGCTACCTCTAGTGGGGGTAAGAACGAGCTGGTCAAGGGCATTGGAATTAATGAATTCCAGGAAAATTAAAGTGGATGGGCTCCTCCTCTGATAATTTGTGCTTGACCAGAGGGACCAGGCAGGGGTTTCTTCTTTTCCCTTTATGTGCAATATATTTTGAACCACTGGGAAAGAAAATAAGAGACTCAGAAATTCAAGGATATAATTGGTATGAAAGTCAAGAAAAGCTAGCTCTGTTTGCAGATAATATAATTTTAAACCTGACAAAACCAGAAAGAGAGGGTATAGGTTCATAGGTTGGTACTAGGCCATCAGCCCTAGGGCCTATACAAGCCTAGCCATAACAATTCCCTGGCTATTTCTTCCCACATTATTTACTTTCCTGGACCCCTGTCTAGCAGGGCGACTGACGTGATCCCTGGGGTGAATTTCCTTTCTCCCATCCAATCGTCAAGGTTCCTCTGGAAGAGGTCCAAAGAGGCACTCTGCTTTACATGTATGGGCAATCTATTCCAGAGTCTGGGGAGTCCCTGGGTCAGGAACCTATCCCTCCAGCATGTTTTGTTTATTGTGATGACAAGGTTTAGATCCCTGGAGCGTGTAGCTCTGAGGGATTGGGATTTCTTTAAGTGTAGCATGTCCAACAGCTCTGGGTTTGATATGGCCTTGTATGTTAAGCAGAGATCGCCTCTGAGTAGACGATATGCGACAGAGTATAGCTGGAGTTTTTTAAGGCGGTCAGCGTAGGGCATCTGCTTTAGGCCTGTGATTCTTTTAGTGAGGTATTTCTGAGTCCTTTCCAGTTGTTGCAGATGTCTTGAGAGGTACATACCAAATGGGGCATTGTATTCTATAATGGGTCTAATGAGGGATGAGTACAGTGGGACAATGACCTCCTTTTTTCTGGATGAAAAGCTCTTAGTGATGAGGTGTGCCACATAGAAGGATTTCCTGACTGTTGTGGCGATGTGGTTATCGAAGGTGAGACCACTGTCCACCTGTGTCCCTAAGTCTCTTATCACACTTTCTGTGTTTAGTGTACTGCCACCTATATGGTAATTTATGGATACATGTTTTTTCCCAAAGGGGATAACAATACATTTCTTGGCATTGAGCTTGAGCCCATGGCTCTGGCACCAAGCATCTGTTTCTGTAAGGCCCTTTTGTAGAGTACCCACATCATTTGGGGATTCAATAATGGCTCCCAGTTTGCAGTCATCTGCAAACTTTGTTAGCCAGAGTCCCTTAGTGTTGACCTGTACTTCAGAGAAGTACATGCCAAACAAGAGCGGCCCCAGGACTGAACCCTGAGGTACTCCACTTGTCACTTGTCTGGAGCTGGATTTGGAGTCGGCTACTTTTACAGTGTGGGTTCTATCAGCAAGCCATTTAGCAACCCATTGAGTGACATAGGGATTAATGCCCAACTTAGTAAGTTTATCTATGATTCCAGAGTGGGGGATGGTGTCAAAGGCCTTGGCAAGGTCTAGATAGGCTGTGTGGACCACCTTACCCTTGTCCATGGCTCTGAAGACTGATTCAAAGAAGTCAATCAGGTTCAGGAGACAAGATCGGCCCTTCACAAACCCAAACTGGGTGGGGTACAGTGTTTGAAGGTTGCCAATGTCTTTGTTTATAAGTTCCATGATAATACGCTCCATGGCCTTGCAGATAAGGCTTGTCAGACTGATGGGACGGTAGTTTCCGGGATCCAAGGTGGATCCCCCCCTTGTGGATTGGGATAACTGTAGCTCTGCGCCACTCAGTGGGCACGAAACCTGAGGTGAGGCTATGATTAAACATGACACTTAGGTGAGGTGCCAGTTCATATTGTAGTTCATGTAGTACACAGCCTGGGATGTCATCTGGTCCCATGGATGCTGTATTCTTGGTTTTAGAGAGTGCGTTTTGTACCTGTGTGTCCATTATTACTGGAATTTGGCAATCTTCCGGTATTGAGATGGGCCATTTAGGGGGTGAGAGCGGGGTGAAGTTGGCACTGAATCGATCTGCCAGGATATTGGCAATATCCTTCGGATCAGTATATTTAATGCCATTCTGTTTTAGCTCAGAGCAGATCTGAGCATTGCCATTTAGATTCTTGACATAGTTATAGAATGCTTTGTGGTTGTCTTTGTATAGTGTTGTGGAACATTTTTAGAGTTTCACATCTTTTGGGGAGACAAAATTAATGAAGCTAAAACAAACTTAACAGCAGTAAATTATGTACCCACATATCAATTGATTCAGCAATATCCATATTTATGGGTACATGATAAAATGAAGTATTTAGGAGTATGGATTAAAATGATTTTGGTAAGGCAGCTAAGGATATCTGGGAAGAGACTTCACAAAAGATAATGCAAAAACTGAGGAAATGGAAGATTTGTTATATAGATACGGACAGTAACATATATACAGCTAAAATGTTTTTAGTCCCATTAGTCTTATACACAGGTCAGGCATATTTTTATCAACCAGAGGAGAAGTTGTGGAAAGCAATTAATAATGAGCCGAAAGACTTTACCTGGGAGTAGAAGACAACAAGAGTCAGCTGGGATAATCTTATACTTCCAGTAGAACAGGGCAGATTGGGATTACCCGATTTGAAGGGGTATTTCAGAGCTACACAGTTAAGGCTCCTATACATAGCACAAGCAGAAAAAAAAGAAGTTATGTACTCACCATAACATTCCATCTGTGTTGTCTTTCTCTGATCCAACTCGGCTGCTTTCCAAAAGCTTAGGCTTCAAAGCTCGAACTCCTCCCCTACACATAATGTCTCCCTCCCCCATGCTTAAATGCCTAAATGCTTAAATAAATCGAATCAACCAATGATGTAAATTCATTTACATATCTTAATATTTAAAGATGCAGGAACCCTTTTCTGTCAGTTTACCCTAGCCATAACATAAATCACTAAACCACTGTAAATACTCGTAAAATATATTAGAATGTGTTGGCAAATATAAATATAAATATTAAGCATACTAAGAAACATCTTAAAAACATTTTATAAATAACAATTTTAAAATAAGTTGTCAAAAGTATGTCATACAAAAATGTGTGGTACAAAAAATACAAAAGTGAAGAAGTTCTCAAGCAGACTTGACACCTGTGATGAATAGTATGAAAAACTACATTAGAAATACTCATAAAACCTGTGCTCTCTTTTTCAACAAACAAAATCAGGAAATATCATTTAGTCCAGGAGATGCTGAAGGATCAAGTCTCACTTGCCAAGTGAGTTCCTTTTATTCTAATAACAAATCTAAATCACCTTTTAATGGTTCCACAATTAGTTGATCAATAATAAAAATACAAATTTCTCATAGTCAGTGCAACTCGTGGTATGTCTGTATAAAGCATTAGTGATCTTGCATTTATCTCAAAGATGTTCCCAAACCCTACCCTTTAACTTTCTGTTGCTCTTCCCTACACAAAAAACTATTGCAGGATGTGCAAGAAGCTAGGTGGACCATACTGGAAGTACTGCAATTGCACGATGCACTGTTTTATTAAATAAGAATCAAAAATCCACACAGAAGAACACTGCTGTATATTTATTTATTTTTATTTTATTTTACATTTGTTGACCGAGCTAGTCCAACTGGATACATGTCCATTTTCAGTAGAGGCCCGGTATAGTAACACACGAAGTAAATAACAGCAAAATTCACTTCCAGAAGCTCACAGCAGAGTCTCCAAATGTTCAAAATCCACAGTCTTTCTTAAAAATGTTTATTAGGTAAGCGTTTTCACAAACAGTAAGTTTGCTTCCTCAGTCCTTCACTTTAAACTTTAACTTTAAAGTTAACAACAGATATGCATGGCCCTCATGTATATACCTGCATGTTTTACTGCATCCGCACTTGGACACATTGCCTTTGCTGTATTCAATCTTCTAACTGCTAGCATCCTTTTCTACCAGACTTTTAATGTTTTTGCCTTATTGTAAACTATCAAGGGTGTCATCCCAATTATTTATTTCAATTCTGATGAAAACATAATATCCCAATTTAATCTAACAATATTCACATATTTATTAATATCTATACTAAAGAGGAGTGACAAAGTGGGTGTACATATTGGGAAAGAAGTGGATTCAATTTATTTACGCATTTAGATCTTTGGGGGAAGTCAACTTTGATGAAGTCTTTGTATATGATATAAGACAACAGAGCTTAGTTGTGTCCTTGTTTTTTAACATTTCATGATCCAATAAAGTATTTTAGTTTCTGGTCCGCTTCTCTTTGTTTTATGAGTACATAACTTCTTTATCTGATGTTGTCTTCTCATTGTTTCCTGACCTGTGGGACAGAGTCCCCAGCTAGAGCAAAAGCTTGGGTGGCCTTCATTGAAGGATATTTCGGAGCACTGCAGAACCAAAAGCAGCTCAACTTCTGGACACTGTGTCCAATTTGTACTGGGAAATAAAGGTGTGAGAATCAGACCAGGAGGCAGCAGAACAAATGTCATCAATTGAAACTTTGGGCCAAAAGACTTGAGAAGTTGCCATAAATCTAGCAGAGTGAGCCTTAAGTTGTTGAGGTAGAGGAACACCTTTGGATTCATAAACAAATGCAGTCCCTTAACTATTTAGCTAAGGTGGCCTGTTTAACTGGTTTGCCCTTTTTTGCTTCCAAAAATGATATGAAAAGCTGGTCAGATTTTCTGAAAGATTTAGTTCTGTCTAGATAAAAGTTCAACTGTCTGTGAACATCTAACAGATGAAGTGTGTTTTCTACTTTGTTGTGGAAACAAGGGAAAAAGGTATGTTAATAGATTGGTTTATCTTGTTCTCAGTTGCAACTTTGGGAAGAAGAGATGGATTAGTACATAAAGTCACTCTGTTTTTGTGAAAAATTAAGTACGGATATTCAGAGGACAGGGTTTGCAATTCAGACACTCTTCTTGCAGAAGTGATAGCCACCAGAAAAATAGTGTTCCAAGATAAAAATTTTAAGTCTACTTTGGCTGAGTTTCAAAGGGAGGAAAAACCAGGGCCTGCAAAATCATAGTTAGATCCCAAGGGCATGGATCTTTGACAGGAGGGCGAAGATGGAAAGTCCCTCTAAGAAAAGCCTTGCACAACCTTGATGAGGCTAAAGAAGACACAATTTCTCCTAAATGAAAATTCAAAATAACTGCCAACTGTACTTTTACAGTGGAATGACTGTTCCCTCATGGAAAATATGAGCGAGAAAATCTAGGACTGCTGGAACAGGAGCGGTAAAGTGATCTAAATTCTGCTGTTTAGCCCAAACAGAAAATCTTTTCCATTTGCTCTTGCAAATTCTTCTCGTGGAAGATTTGCGGGAGGAGATCAGAATATTATGGACTGCGGATGAAAGCCTGGCAGATCTGGGCATCACTGGAATTGGAGAAACCATGCGGTTAGTTTCAGAACTGGGAAATCAGGATAAATTTTCCCTGATAGATAGGATAGTGTTTTGAGCATCCATGGAGGGCAAATTAGATGAGACCAAAGAAAGGTGAACCAGATTTGCCGAGGCCAAAATGGGGCAATGAGGATCACTTTGCTCTTCAACCTGGAGGTTTTCTGAAGAAACTTGAGGATTAAGGGGAGAAGGGGAAAGGCATAAAGCAATCCGGGGTGCTAAGCATGGACCAGAGCATCCCTGGGTGACTGTCCCTAAATAGGAATCAAGGCAAAGAACCGGCTGCACTTGTTGTGGGGAGAGGAAAAGAGATCACAGCAAGGTTGACCCTACTTGTGGAAGATCATGTTTGCCACCAACTGGTTCACAGACCACTCATGAGACATCAGTAGAAGTCTGCTGAGCTTGTCCACTAGAATGTTGAGCTCCCCAGAATGTGCACTGCAATCAGAAAACGGTTGGTAGAAATTGCCCACTGCCACACTCACATTGCTTCTCAGCATAGGAGGTAGGATCTGATTCTTCTTTGCTTATTGATGTATCAAATTACCGCCATATTGTCCATTTGTATTGCAATCTTCCCAGGAGGAAGGAATCTGTAAAGTGCCTGCAACACTAAAAGGACCACTCTCATCTCCAAGACAATGATATGCAGACTGGTCTCCTGTGAAGTACACATGCCTTGGACCGTCTGACCCAGGAAATGCCCCACCCCACTCTACCTGGGATGCATCCATGGTCAACATGGCTTTTGGGGAAGGAAGAACAAAAGGGCATCCTTGAAGAGCCACCAGGGAGTGAAGCCAACAGAGAAGAGAATCCTTGCACACTCAAGATAGTTTGATTGGACAGTTGAAGATTAGATGAAGAAGTGACCACTGGAATGCTAAGGTCCACTGTAGAATTCTCATGTGCAGGCATGCTGTGGGTAACAGAGGTATGGTGGCCGCCATGGAACCCAGGGCCCTGACTATTGTTTGGCTGGAGGAGCTGGGACTGCCAAAATATGTCTGACATGTAGTTTTAGGTTTGTAATCCTGTCCGGAATAAGGAAGGTCAAGGACTTGGAAGTATCCAAATGAGCCTCCTATGAAATCTATCCATTGAACTGGTTGACCCTGGGATTTTTCTAAGCTGTTTGTTATGCCCAAGATAGGAGCCAGCTGTAACTGGTAATCCCTGACTTGGATGAGTAAATGCCTGGTTTAATTTATTTTATTTATTGCATTTGTTTACCAGGAGAGTCCACTGAGCCTAAAAGAGCCCATTTTCAGTGGAGGCCCTGGGAGAAAAGCTCCGAGAAGACCATAGATGCATAAAAAAAATTAAACATTAATTGGTGCAGAAGTAGAAAAAGTGTTACACATAGTGGTTACAGTATACATACAGAATATATACATAAGTCAGGAATTTAGTTGGTTTGATTACAGTAACATATACAGAATATATACATAAAAGCAGGAATTTAGGTGGTTGCCAGATGAATTCAGAGTGGTAAAAACAGAGATAAATTAATCAGCATTACTGTGCCAGTATCAACAAGTGATGAAAGAAAAAAAAATAATAAATATGGAGAAAGTATCATCAGTCACTACTAGTAAAAAGCAAAGGAATTTAGTTATAATATAAGGAGATGGAAGAGGTTAGGTTATAGAGCAGGTACATAGCCAGGAAGAGTTGAGATGATTTTTCAGTGTTTGTTTGAAGGTGGTGGTGCTGCCCGTGTTTCTTATAGAAGGAGGAAGCGGGTTCCATAGTTTGGCGACAGTGAAGGAGTACAGCAGTTGACCAGCCAGTAAGGTGGGCTTTTCTACTTTTAGAAGTAGATGATTTTCAGATCTTAGTTGCCTGCTGGGTTGGTATTTGGCGAGTAGAGTTGAGAAAGCAGGACAGTCTATGGGTCAATTAGCAGCCAGTCATCCATGCATGGAAAAACATGGAATCCTTGCAGTCTGAGATGAACTGCGACTACTGCCATGCATTTGTTGAACACCCTGGGGGCTGTGGTGAGACCAAAGGGAAGAGCTCAGAACTGGTAATGACTGGCTCCCAGTCTGAAGCATAGGTACCTTCTGGAGTGCCTGTCCATCTTGATGTGGTAGTATGCATCCTTCAGGTCAAGTGAGCACATCCAGTCATCCATTTTCAAAAGAGGTAGAATGGACTGGATCATGACTATCCTGAACTTTGTACTTTTTAGCAACTTCTTCAGGGATGTCAGATCCAAGACGGGACAGAGGTCCGCTGTCTTTTTTTGGAACTTAAAAACTTAAAAGAACCTTGAGTAAACACCTGATCCGAAATGATATGGCAGGACCCTCTAGATGACTCTTTTGAGATTTCCAACTCCACTGCCTCTCTCTGATTGGGTGGAACATCTGAGAGAGATGTCTTTGGTTTGGGGGATTTTGAAAAGGGAATTAAGTATTGTCTAGATATAATCCTTTGCACCCAATGATCCCTTGTGATGGCTAGCCAGGTGTCTGGGTACAAGGATAAGCACCCCCTGATTGCCTCCAGAGAAGGACTGTTGGGCAACCTCTCTGGAGCGTTGGAAGGGTCAGTCCGAAAAGGAATCCTGAGACCCTTAATTTGGCAGACCCCCTCTGCCATGTGGGCGGCGTCTACTACTGTAACCGTTTCTCCCTCTGCCTCTGGGTGAATATTCTCCCTGCGACTCCTGAAAATGACTCTGAGATTTTCTGAATCACAGCTCCTCCCCACTGATTCCTTGAAAAGGATCTCGGGGGGGGGGGGGGCTAGAAAAATGGATCTCGATAGCAGAGAGAGTCTTTCCATCTTTCTCGCTACCGGAGAGTGTGTCTCTAACAGTTGGCCCAAACAAAGATGATCTGTCAAAAGGGGCATTGACAAAGGATGCCTTGAAGGATTCCTCGAAGTCACCCACCTGCATCATGGTATGATACCTAATAGCAATGCCAGAACTGGTAGCCCTAGAGGTATCCTCTGCCACATGGGAGATTACCCTCATGGACGCATTCGATAGCAATTGTAGAGTGGTCAGTTAGGAGGAGAAGGATTTCCTGTCCTCATGAGACATGAACTCTTGAGACTGAGCTAGAGCGCTCTTTGAATAAATCCCTCTATAGCCTGGTAAAATGGGAAAGGTAGTTTTTAAGGTTCGTAGAGTAGAGGTAGACAAGGCATAAAATCTCTTGCTAAATCTGTCCATCACCCTAGACTCCCTGTTAGGGGATGAACTGAGGAGCTTTCCTGGACTAGCGCCTTCTTAGTGGCTAACGTAACAACCATAAGTAACAGGATTCCCTTGGTCCAATGCGGTCATTCAGGAAGAGCACTCAGGATTTTGTCCACACACTTAGGTATTGGTTCTACAGTGTCCAGATCCTTCCAAGCCCTGCTTGACACCAGATCAATAAGGACCATCAGCGAGGGGGGGGGGGCAGCTAAGATGTATATGGGCCAGACCTGAAAACCTCCAAGAACATTAATTCTTCCGGGGTTGGGTTTTGGGAAGACCATCCATCTCTTATGTGCAGGATTTCCAATATGTCTCCAAAAGAGACATCCTCAATTGGGTGATCTGGGGGACTCCTCTCCCTTCCTCAAAATCAGCATCGTCAGTGACTGATTCCTCTGGGGAATCGAAGTGTCTCCTCTTGCACCTTCTCTTCCGGAGAATCTCCTCAGTGGGGTGCTCTGAGAAGACTTTAGACAACATCTGGGGTTCCAATATTGGAGTGCTTGTAGGCTTTGCTGGGCTGGCTGTCCCAAGGGGGACAGTGATGAGGTTTCAGACATAGCCTCCAAAGGGGAGAGAAATGGATCCAAAAGGATGGGAGCCATGGATTTCCTGGGCATGGAGAGGACCCTTCTCCACCACCTCAAAAGCAAAATGGGCCAGAGAAGCTAAAGATCATCCCCTGGAGCCAAAACTGCTGGACAAGAAGACCCCTGAACATGCCCATCCCTCCACTCTGACAGGGAAGCTGGAGTCGAACTAATGAACATCAACACTCTGAAGGGAGGTAATGGCTCTGAAAACTTCTGAGTCAAGGCCAAACCCTCACAGCGGATGTCCAGACTTCTGCTCTGACAGCTGCTGTGTTCTAAGATAGTTGGAACCAAGTGAGTGAGTTGCTGTGCTCTGAGACAGTTGGAACAGAGTGAGTAAGGGTAGGAGCCAGGGTCAAAGTGAGATTCACTATCAGCTACAACACCTTGGCTCTCAAGGCATCTGCAACTGAGGCCTCCGAAAGAGCAGGTTGGATTGGAGAAGCAGCTAGGGGTCTAAAGGATGATTGTCTGCCCACAGTCATGGTTGGGGCTGGGGCTGGTAAGACCCCCATCTGGATCTACATCTGAAGGAACTGCCTCATCAATTTGTCCACCTCTGACCCTGGAAGGCTGTGGGTAGATCTGACAGACAATGCTCTGGAAGGTAGCCTGGACACAATTCTCGAGAATCTCTCTATGCAAGGTGAATTTGCGGAAGGAGTAGGAAGCTCCGAAGACAAACAAACTCGGGCCAAGGACAGGATTGCCTGGACTTACTCAGATCTGAAGCTCTGGGATCTGATTCTTTGGGAGCTTTGGCTGGAGGCTCATCAGAAGACGATGAAGCAAACTTCCCTGGGGAATGTTTTCTGCAGTCCATATCTTCATGGTGCTTCATGGGAGGAGGTTGAGTCCCTGCAGAAGATGAAGATGAAAAACTTGCTGATGGGGCCAATGGAGGTAGAAGGCCCTTCAGAATGAGTTTGTTCCTTCTGTTAGCCAATGCCCATTGATGGAAGCCCTCACAGATAGTACAGGAGGCATCAAGGTGGGCAGGGCTGAGTCAATATACGTACTCCTTGTGGGCATCAGACAAAGGAATCTTGTGTCCACAGGAAGTGCACTTTTTGAAACCTAATGGATTCTCAGACATCACACAAATCAGAAGGGAAAGAAGAGAATTCCCACCAAGAATGGACCAGCATACGATAGGACTAAGCTACAGAGTTTTTTTTTTTTTTTTTGAGAGAGAAGGTAGGGTAGACAAAAGGAAAGGGACACTATAGCCAAAAAATTGGAAAAATGAAATTCACTAGCTTACAGTTTAAGCCCAAAAACTCTTCACCCGATCTCAAGATGACAGACCGCGATGCTTCTGCTAAGAGCGGCAAACGAGATCTGAGATAACCAGGGGGTAGTATGGCATTATGGGTAAGGGAGGGTGCTCAAGGTTTGGAGCCTAAGCTTTTGGAAAGCAGCACAGTCAGACCAGAAACACACAGTTCGAGGAAGAATAAGAAGACAACATCAGACCTATAGTTCAAAGTGGAAAGGGATGATGAAACTTGGGGGGGGGGGGTGGGCTCAAGAAACAAGGAGAGACTGGGATTTTAGATGCAGGCCTTTAAGGAGAACAACAATAATCATACAGAATATCATATCTATAAAACAGCAGAAAGCATCCTAAGAACTAAGCCAACACTGGAATGGAGAAAGGAGATTCTGCCTATAGAAATGACTGCAATTAGGGATATAAAAGATAGGCAAGAGGGGTCTGGAATTTATTGAAGAAAACTGGCAAAAGAACCAAGGTACTGGGAACAAATAACCAGACAGGGAAAGATGATAGAATGGGAAGGCGCCAATAATTTGTTTGGACTGCAGGTTAGAGATTACCTTCCTTATCAAGGACTGATATCAAAGTATAAGCAGAGAGAAAGAAACAGGGGGTCCTAAACGAAAGACCAGCACTGGTAGAGTTTCTAGTAGAATCTAGAACAGAAGCTGCCATTAAAAAATAATAATTAGTAGAGCATATAAAATATTGCATGATAACTATAAGAATCAATCAGAGAAGATTCAAAAGGATTGGGAAGTGAGATTTAATAAGCAATTCACAAAGAAACAATGGGAGGATATATGTACATCTCCCAAATATGCAACAAAATCTAGAAGATTTAGGATTTTTGCTTGAAAATGTTTACATAGACATTTTCATACCCCAACTAAACTTCAGAGAATTTTTCCTCAGGTAGACAGCAAATGGAGGTGTGATGTGGAAGAAAGAGGTAATTGGGAACATATTTTCTGGTAGTGTGGTGAGTTGGCAGACTTTAAGGATTCCCTGTGGGATGCGCTGTCAGAGATGGTGGGTGAACAGCTTGGTGTGATGAGGGAGATGATTTTCCTGACATGATACAGAATCGGAATTGTCTAGACATGGTAAGGCCTTGTTGTGTCTAATTATGGTGGCTGCCAAAACAGGAATTACTATAAAATGGAAATCAAAATCTAAACCAACTATACTAGAAGCAGTGATAGTAGTGACAGAGATAAAACAACTGGAATTGAGATCTTTAGAAAAGGGTAGGAGCAAACTACATAAGAAAAAAATGGGAAGAAATGAAGCTTAAAAGAAGGCAGGACTCAAATGAGCTATGTAATGTTTGACTGAAAATGATTGGTTAGATTATAAGTTAGGTATAATGTTTGCAAATGGTAGTGTGGTTTGTAATGTAAAATGCTTGCAACTAGGATTGCGTCGGTGTGGTTCATTTTCATTTATATAAATGTATGATTGCCTATGTTGTAAGTGATGATTTAATAAAGATGTTTCTTGTTTAAAAAAAAGGCAGAAATTGAATAATTTATGTAATGTTGGTTAGGTTACATGATATATAGCAATATATGTGAAGCATAATGTTTGCAAACGTGAACTTCTTAATACAGTTTGATTACTTTTATACAAATATAAATTTGCCTATGTCACAAGTAATAATTCAATAAAGGTGATTAAAAAAATGGTTGGACCTCCTTTGTGCAGGGGAATGACTGTATCCATCTTCCACTCCTTGATTGCAAAAACTGACTGTAGGCTCCAGCTGAAAAGTGATTCAAGTGGACCAGAGAGGTCACGTTTCATGCTATTTATTAAGCATCTCAGTATGTTATCATGGTCCATCAATGCAGTAGTTTTGGTCTTGGAAAATGCATTCATTGATGGCCTATTCCCTACTAATGAGTGGGGGAACTGTGGTATGCTGTATTTCCTTTGGACTATCGGGGAAGAGTGGGGGGAGGGGGAATTGGAGCTGAACCTGTCAGTCAAAAGGGCCAAAAGGTTCTCTTTGGCCTCCAGTTCAGTGTGAGTGATGCCATTTACAATAGGTTCTGTGTATTGCTGCTTATTTCCCTGGAGGTTACAGAAACAGCTGTAGAAAGCTTTAGTTGTCCTTTGCCTGGGACGCTATTTTTTTCTTCAAATTTAGCCTTTGAATTATTAATTAACGCTCTTAACTGCCTGTTCAGATTGGTCAGGGGGCTTTTAATATGTATGACTTTGTTCCTCCTATGCTTTGCCAAGATTTTATTCTCTCTTGTTGTATAACTGATTGATGCTGTGAGTCCACCACAGTGGCAATTCTTTTCAGTTTGTCTTATTCTTAATATGAGTGGGAACAACTCGCTCTTTATGGGTCTACTTTAGAGCAACGAACGATCAGATGATCGAACGCTGTTAAAGCGAACACTACATGTCAAACCGGCAAAATAGCAAAAGGCCGGAACAGTGAATTTTTTCCCAGGGAAAGAAATCGCTGGGCTGGCCGTCCGGGTGGTGCAGTCTCCTCCACTGTTTCGGAGTTGGTATATTGAAGTAGGGGTGTGTGGGGGGCTGAAGCCCCCCCCCCACTTTATTTTTTTATTTTTTTGGAACAGCGATTTTTTTTTCCCGGGGGAAAAAAAAAATTGCTGTTCTGGATTTTCGACATTTAGGGGTTGATATAACAACGTTCGATCATCTGATCATTTGTTGTTATAATATAGACCCCTCTATACAGCTATCAATATGGCTGTGCAGAGATTTTGTAAAAAGCTTACCATACACTATGGTGTTTACTGGGTTTGGAGGTGCTTGGAATTTAGCCAAGGTGTCACTTAGTAGAGACTTTAGCCTTGGAATACTTCCTAATGTTTTTCAGTTTTACTGGCTATCCGGATTTAATTTTTGTCTCAAGCAATACTACCTTATGGTCAACTGTCAAGTGAAGACATTGCACTGGGTGAGGAACATCAGCCCCCCTCATGTTCATGAGTACAAGGTCAAGGATGTTTGTGCCCCTGACAGGAGAATGAACTGTTACAGGATGTGGATATTAAAGTTTAGGAATCTCTGGGCTTGTGCATTAGAAGTGGTGTAGGATTATCAGTCTATAGAGGGGTAGTTGAGATCCCCCATGAATGTCGTATTGAGTTGAACAATGAGGGACACTAGTACAATGAGCTAGGTAATACGGTATCCAGGGACATGGAGAGGGACCTATAGGTTGCAAGGATATGGTACCAGACCCTGTTTATGGTGAGTGGGTCATACACTTTTACTAGTCTGGATGCAAGATTGGTTTTAATATAGATTGAGACTCCTCCACCTTTAGTTCACTCCTGTGCAGTAGCTGGGCAAAAACTGTGAAAGGCATTATAACCTTGCATTGCTGGGATACTCTCCGCAACTTTAAACCATATCTCCATTACTACACAGATGTCTACTCACCAGGGACAGGAAGGCTTGCAAAGAGTGAACTTTTTTAAGACTTCTAGCACTGAGTAGTAGCACCTTCACATATTCCTTCATAGGTTCAGTAATTTGAGATGTTTATCAGTTTGGCATTGCCTAAAAAAAGGCACTATGGGGTGGAAAAGGTCTTTGCCAATATCCAAAAGCCTAGAGGGGATAAGTGCAGACCATCCCTGGCAAAGAAGCATGGTCTGTCAACCACTTCCTCCCAGGCTGTCAAATCTTGTAACCCTTTGGACTGACACCAGAAGCTAAGCCAATTTCTTAAAATCAATAATTTTCTGTTAGTACTGTGGCATCATCCTTGAAGAAGGTACTATGCTGCTCAGTTCTAGGCTCATACCTGCCTGACACACAATCATCAACTCGATCATGTCTTGTTTCATATAGTCAAGGGATGTACATATCAAGTCATTAACTCCCACATGGACTATGAAAGAGTCGTACCTGTGGTTCAATGACCAGAGTGCCTGTGTGACTTGACAGATCCTAGCCCTGGAAAGAAGCTAACCGTGACTCTCTCTTTACTTAGTCTGGTGAGAGGGGCATAAGTGTGTCTCACTACAGAATCACCAATGACCAGGAAATTTGGCTGTTCACTGGTTTGCCTTAAGGGCTTAGCAGTAGAGGCACTGGATGCAGTGTTACTATGTGTAGCTGTGGGTGGTGCTTTAAGGGAGTGTTTTTGTGATAGTAGTGACAGAGATAAAACAACTGGAATTGAGATCTTTAGAAAAGGGTAGGAGCAAACTACATAAGAAAAAAATGGGAAGAAATGAAGCTTAAAAGAAGGCAGGACTCAAATGAGCTATGTAATGTTTGACTGAAAATGATTGGTTAGATTATAAGTGAGGTATAATGTTTGCAAATGGTAGTGTGGTTTGTAATGTAAAATGCTTGCAACTAGGATTGCGTCGGTGTGGTTCGTTTTCATTTATATAAATGTATGATTGCCTATGTTGTAAGTGATGGTTTAATAAAGATGTTTCTTGTTTAAAAAAAAGGCAGAAATTGAATAATTTATGTAATGTTGGTTAGGTTACATGATATATAGCAATATATGTGAAGCATAATGTTTGCAAACCTGAACTTCTTAATACAGTTTGATTACTTTTATACAAATATAAATTTGCCTATGTCACAAGTAATAATTCAATAAAGGTGATTAAAAAAATGGTTGGACCTCCTTTGTGCAGGGGAATGACTGTATCCATCTTCCACTCCTTGATTGCAAAACTGACTGTAGGCTCCAGCTGAAAAGTGATTCAAGTGGACCAGAGAGGTCACGTTTCATGCTATTTATTAAGCATCTCAGTATGTTATCATGGTCCATCAATGCAGTAGTTTTGGTCTTGGAAAGTGCATTCATTGATGGCCTATTCCCTACTAATGAGTGGGGGAACTGTGGTATGCTGTATTTCCTTTGGACTATCGGGGAAGAGTGGGGGGAGGGGGAATTGGAGCTGAACCTGTCAGCCAAAAGGTTCTCTTTGGCCTCCAGTTCAGTGTGAGTGATGCCATTTACAATAGGTTCTGTGTATTGCTGCTTATTTCCCTGGAGGTTACAGAAACAGCTGTAGAGAGCTTTAGTTGTCCTTTGCCTGGGACGCTATTTTTTTCTTCAAATTTAGCCTTTGAAGTATTAATTAACCCTCTTAACTGCCTGTTCAGATTGGTCAGGGGGCTTTTAATATGCATGACTTTGTTCCTCCTATGCTTTGCCAAGATTTTTTTCTCTCTTGTTGTATAACAGATTGATGCTGTGAGTCCACCACAGTGGCTTTTCTTTTCAGTTTGTCTTATTCTTAATATGAGTGGGAACAACTCGCTCTTTATGGGTCTACTTTAGAGCAATGAACGATCAGATGATCGAATGCTGTTAAAGCGAACACTACATGTCAAACCGGCAAAATAGCAAAAGGCCGGAACAGTGAATTTTTTCCAAGGGAAAGAAATCGCTGGGCTGGCCGTCTGGGTGGTGCAGTCTCCTCCACTCCTCCACTGTTTCGGAGTTGGTATATTGAAGTAGGGGTGTGGGGGGGGCTGAAGCCCCCACTTTATTTTTTTGGAACAGCGATTTTTTTTTCCCGGGGGGGAAAAAAAATTGCTGTTCTGGATTTTCGACATTTAGGGGTTGATATAACAACGTTCGATCATCTGATCATTTGTTGTTATAATATAGACCCCTCTATACAGCTATCAATATGGCTGTGCAGAGATTTTGTAAAAAGCTTACCATATACTATGGTGTTTACTGGGTTTGGAGGTGCTTGAAATTTAGCCAAGGTGTCACTTAGTAGAGACTTTAGCCTTGGAATACTTCCTAATGTTTTTTAGTTTTACTGGCTATCCGGATTTAATTTTTGTCTCAAGCAATACTACCTTATGGTCAACTGTCAAGTGAAGACATTACATTGGGTGAGGAACATCAGCCCCCCTCATGTTCATGAGTACAAGGTCAAGGATGTTTGTGCCCCTGACAGGAGAATGAACTGTTACAGGATGTGGATATTAAAGTTTAGGAATCTCTGGGCTTGTGCATTAGAAGTGGTGTAGGATTATCAGTCTATAGAGGGGTAGTTGAGATCCCCCATGAATGTCATATTGAGTTGAACAATGAGGGACACTAGTACACTGAGATAGGTAATACGGTATCCAGGGACATGGAGGGGGACCTATAGGTTGCAAGGATATGGTACCAGACCCTGTTTATGGTGAGTGGGTCATACACTTTTACTAGTCTGGATGCAAGATTGGTTTTAATATAGATTGAGACTCCTCCACCTTTAGTTCACTCCTGTGCAGTAGCTGGGCAAAAACTGAAAGGCATTATAACCTTGCATTGCTGGGATACTCTCCGCAACTTTAAACCATATCTCCATTACTACACAGATGTCTACTCACCAGGGACAGGAAGGCTTGCAAAGAGTGAACTTTTTTAAGACTTCTAGCACTGAGTAGTAGCACCTTCACATATTCCTTCATAGGTTCAGTAATTTGAGATGTTTATCAGTTTGGCATTGCCTAAAAAAGGCACTATGGGGTGGAAAAGGTCTTTGCCAATATCCAAAAGCCTAGAGGGGATAAGTGCAGACCATCCCTGGCAAAGAAGCATGGTCTGTCAACCACTTCTTCCCAGGCTGTCAAATATTGTAACCCTTTGGACTGACACCAGAAGCTAAGCCAATTTCTTAAAATCAATAATTTTCTGTTAGTAATGTGGCATCATCCTTGAAGAAGGTACTATGCTGCTCAGTGCTAGGCTCATACCTGCCTGACACACAATCATCAACTCGATCATGTCTTGTTTCATATAGTCAAGGGATGTACATCTCAAGTCATTAACTCCCACATGGACTATGAAAGAGTCGTACCTGTGGTTCAATGACCAGAGTGCCTGTGTGACTTGACAGATCCTAGCCCTGGAAAGAAGCTAACCGTGACTCTCTCTTTACTTAGTCTGGTGAGAGGGGCATAAGTGTGTCTCACTACAGAATCACCAATGACCAGGAAATTTGGCTGTTCACTGGTTTGCCTTAAGGGCTTAGCAGTAGAGGCACTGGATGCAGTGTTACTATGTGTAGCTGTGGGTGGTGCTTTAAGGGAGTGTTTTTGTGATGCCTGAGGAACTTTTTCTAACTGTGCTGTGTAGGACGTCCAAGTGTTTTAGAAAGATTACCTGTAAGTGCCTTAGCATACGCATAAGTAGTTTTATGTGTAGGGTCTTCACCCTGTACAGTAGGCATGTACAAGTGTCACTGACCACTCTATGGGATTAGTTTTGGTTGTACAAGAGAGTTTTGCCTCCAGCATTGAAGTGTATTTATACCTCTGACCGTCAGCATGAAATGCAAAGGACTATAGATATGTTCTGTGACAGAGGGTACAATAGGAAAAAAGTATGGGAAGGGTTTCATGAAGTGGAAGGAAAAACAAATAAGTTTTATTACAATAGAAGCAGAAATAGTTATAAAACAGGAGATAGAAGAAATGTACAGGAATGATTGTATTTTGTTTCAAAATAAACTCGATTTTCAGAGAAGCTGGTAAGTGTGGTGAGATATTTTTGGAATTTTGTAAAGAGGGATGTGGATTTTCTAAATAACATAAAATTGAGTTTCTCCTTCAAAAGAGGGAGAACTATTAAGGACTTTTTGGTACACGGGAGGTTTAAAATGCCAGTTAGGAAGATGCAATGAGTTAGCATTAAAAGGAACCCATCCCTGTGGTAATTGTTCAGGATGTCAATATATTGTTAGAAGCTTTCCTGAAATTAATGGAAAAAAATTTCAGGAACAGGGAACTTGTAGCTATAACAGTGTGGGAATAATATATAGGCTTAAGTGTCCCTGTGGAAAATTCTGCATAGGGGAGAGAAAAAAAAAGGTTCTCCACAAGACTTAAGAAACATGTGAGAGACATCAAAAAGAACAAACAGCTTAGCCCTGTGGCAGAGCATTTTTATGGCTGTCATAATGGGGATCCAACAGGGTCGCGAGTGACAGTTTTGCAACAAGAGAATGATGATTTTATAACACCAGAAGATATTAAATATAACTTGAGAAGGAAAGAATCTATTTTTATTTTAAAATTTAATACAGTTTTTCCAAAGGGGCTTAACAAAGAATGTAACTAGAAATGCTTTATATGAGGTGACTAAGAATTTTAGCTGTTTTAATTGTTTAATTGACTAATGGGCATGATTTTCTTGTATTTAAGAAATACTGGGGAAGGGAAAAGACATACTCTGCAAAGGCTTGTAATAGCTGTGACGCTAGAGAATTTACTTCTGTTTTTTGTTTTAATAAAAGTGTTCATGTCTGTTAAGAAAGATTATAGAGACCAAGTGAGTCAATCTATGTGGTTTTACACCTCTCACATACTTTATCTGTTTTGTTAAGAAAAATGAGTTGTCAGTGTACATGAGACAATTGCTACAATGCCTCAGAATACCTCAACCAGACTGGCCACAGAGAGAGTCAGGAATTGCACACCCATGGTCACTGATCTACTAGGGAGGAGTGAGGGAAATTTAAATATTGAATAGGTCAATAAGAGAAGGAACTTGATGAGCAATGCTCAGCTATGTGCAAACTAGATGTTCTAGTAGTTAAAAAATATGTCTAGACTGTAAGAGCACTTTCAGGGAAACTTACACTGCAAGGGATCAGTATCTACACTGCAAGATATCAGTGACTATACACAGAGCAGCAGTTCTAATTAAATACTGTATAAAAGGTCAAAACGTGCAGATAGTCAAGAAAGAAAATTAATGCAGCTGTGACAAAAACAATGTGAAAAACAAGTGTCAAATCAGTGGATATGGTAATGTAAGTCTTAACTTGCTCATAGGTAATGAGCAAAGCGTTGTGCAACTATGGCACTTAAACAGCAGAGGAAATTCTATAAAAATGAGAAACAAGGCCATGTGGCCAATCAAAAACAACATACTCGTCTTTCCTTTACACAGTCCTGGGCCAGAAAATGAATTAAGTTTGTCAAATATTTGCCTCCCCTCCAAAAAATACATCAATCCATATCTAAGACTTTTGGCATCACCTTTGCCATTATTATAGCCATTATAGATAAACACCTTATAATCATGGTTTAGATTCAAAATGGGCTTATATGAACCTGGATCTGATGGGTCTTTACCATTTTTAGGTATCATAGCCACCACAGCTTTCCTCCAGGATGTCGGTGCTTCTCCTCCTTTTAAAATACTGTTAAACAAACCCTACCAAATCTTTATCACTTTCTTCCTACCTTGCTTACAAACTTTTACAGGAATACCATCTATTACTAGAGATATTCCTATAGATTGGTTATACATCACCAATTTTATCTCATCCCTTCCTTTCCTGTTAATGATTCAGCCACATCTACATCTAACCTCAGCATATTTAATTCTTTCATAAACATTTCCATGTGTATATTTTTCTTGAAGTCAACATTTCTCTACTTTATGGAGATTTTCATAAAATTTCCAAAATATTTTTAATATTTCTACAGGATCGCTGGTTATTTTCCTTGTTATAAGCTCCCTAGGTTTAGCAACAACACTTTTGACTTTCTGTTGCCTGAGCTTTTGTGCTAAAAGTTTTTGTGTTCTGAAGTTATTAACAAAAAAATATTGCCTTAACAGCAATCTTTCTAAACTCATGCATATTATCCAGGTAGTCCCCTTATTTTCTCTTTAGCACTCTGCAGTTGCAACTCTTCTTGTTCTGTGAGATTCCTCCTATTCTGCAATACGTTAAACTTTGTCAGTCCTTCTAAATAATTGTTACTTTTTAACCATAACTCTTTTTCTTTATTTCGTCCCTATTTTTAAACTCCACTTGCATTTTATCCCACTCACTAGCTATAATTTCTGAAGAATTTTCTATCTTCCTTGATAACTCTTCAATAATTTCTACTACCCATTCCTTAAATTCCTCACTGTTTAACAGATATGTGGGAAAGTGCCAGCTTTACATTTTTGATTTAATTACACTGCATTTTTATTTTAGTCATCACTGGCATGTGATGTGAAATAGCTACTGGCATGTGATGTGAAATAGCTACTGGATGTGTATCAAAACTTTTAAATAAACAAACACCTTCATGTAAAATATAATTTCTGTCTAACCTAGCCCAGTTTTTATACCTTGTAGAATAATATGTAAATTCTCTCCAAGCTCCTACAACTGAATTCACATCTTCCATACCAAATATTTTCATAAATTTCTTCAAAAATCTACCATATTTTGTTATATTTCCATTCCAAGCCCCCAAATACACCCTCACTGATGCAAATCAAATCCCAGTCCCCAACTATAAGCAATATTCCCTACTGAAAGCTGATTTCAACCAGAATTTTCTTAAGCTCCATTGCAGCAGTTTTAGGTGGAATATAAATACATTTCAACGTAATCGTCCTCCCTTGGAAGTATCTCCTTACTACTACAAATTTACAATTATTATCTTTTTCCCTCTTCTATCACTACTGGAGCTCCTCTAGAAACGAATACAAGTATTCTGTTTTCTATTGTCCCAGATATTCCGCTGAATAACTATTCTGAAATCCTTTCGTTATCAAATTCCCATGCTCATTTCATTACAAATATGTCACCTGTAGCACAGCTACTTGCACTCTGCACTTCTGAATATAGTTCACTACTCTTTTTTATATACCTATGAGACCATTCACATTCAAAGATAATATGGAAAGTGTTTCTATTATGACAGCAAGTTATTATTCCCACCTGTTAAGTATAACAGCTTTTTTAAAGATCTAGTTTCAGCGTTTGTGTTACATGCAAATACTAATGTTTGGCAGGTTAGTCTTTCACACATTTTCTTGTCATAGCCATGTGAATGTATGTTACATCTTACAAGAGTTTTTTTTAATGAAAACCATTAAACAAAAAACACCCCCATAACCTATTCACTTAATACAAACATACAAAACTATGTACATCTTCAAATAATAAAGTTTCACCCTCTTAATAATAACAATTGTCCGGGACTGACAGCTACACACAGGTTTTAATTGACCTGTAATAAAGGTTATCTATGCTAAGATGCATGGTACATCCTGTGCTTCTACTTGCACTAAGGGGTGTCTGTTATTGTCTTTTTTCCTCTCCCAGATTTAGAAAACAACTTAAATGCTTTTAGAAAAAAATATCTTTTAACCAGTGAAAAAAAAAAGTATTCTGTTTTTATTGCCCTCTTGTCAGATTGTCTCCAGAGAAACACGAGAACCAGACATATAACTGCCGTCAGCTAGAAGCCTCTCATGTTGCACTGTGAACTTTTATTTGCTAAATGAAAACTTTTCATTACATTCAGTGTTCTTTTATTTACTTGCTTCCACTTAAGCCTTCTGTTAGATCAAGCCAAGGGCTTTAATCCAGTTATTCCCCTATGCAAAAGTAAGAAAAGGCATATCAGTTTTACTTGCATCATGCTCTGTATACTTTTACAACCCGTCTCTCACCTCAACAATCTATGATTACAGCCTGTTAACTTAAACATGCATTTGTGAAGGCTTTCTTCTGTTTTTACACTGCAGTGCCTACATTTCTTTAAACTAAGCAAGAAGAAATAAAGAAGAAAAAAGGGTATCTGTTTACTTTAGTATCCCTGTAATGCACAAAAATAATTTAAAATACTTTACTATGCAACTTGCAGTACATGTCATGTTTTATAAAATATTAAGAACAAAAATTGTTTTACTTACAGTTACCTCCTTTCTTCCTCTTCCTCTCTCCTTAATGTTCTTCCAACATTAATTACATGAAGTAGAGAATATACGTTGGAGAACTCTACAAGTTTAACAAAGTCAAAGTTCAATATTTTCAGGTTTTCTTGTTCTGCAATGCAATTGACACTTTTTAATTCTACATTTATTTGTAATTTCCGGGTGGTTGGTTTTCTTACTGTGATCTCCATCTCCCAGCTCCAGTCTCTGGTTCATTTCCAACATACTCCTGGTTCTTCTAGACAACTCATGTGCCTTTTTCATGATCTCTCAAGCATTTTCCTTTAGAACATTGTAAAATGTTTCATTGGCATAGTGTCTGTCTGAGCGTTACTGTCAGAAGAATAAGCAGAAGTGTCCCCTTCTGTTTGGGAGCTCACTTTGTTTAATAAACTTTTACATTTCCTCCTTAGCATGTTCTGCGTCAAAAAGTGACTTTGACCCCCCAGGAGTTATATATATGAAGATAGCTGGATACAGTAGCTTGAATCTTGCACCTGCCATTTGACATTCCCTGACTGCTGGAATAAGTTTACTCACTGTACATCAGGCAGAAGAGGAGCACTCATTTTCCACAAACACTTTACTGTCTCCAACTTGTAGTACCTTGTCCTTCTGCCACAGTTTTCTCTGAATCAACTCTTTCTGCTTGTAGGATTGCATCCTTGCTAATACATGTTTGGCTGTTTTCTCATTGCCAGGTTTGGAGTGTACACACAATGTTCCCTTTCAATTAACAACTCCTGCTGGAGAATACAGTCCAGTCCATATTTTTCCTGGAGAGTCAGTGTAATTTTTGATGTAGAACAGGCTAAAGAGGAAATACAAAAGTTTGTCCAACAAAATATGAGCCATCAAGCGGGGGGGGGGGGGGGGGGGGCTCTACTTCTCATTCTTTTGGTAATAAAACTCATAGAGAAACTTTGCCAGTGTAACCATTTCCAATGTTCCAAAGGAAATTGCTTAAGGGACAGAGAAAACCACAGGAGTTGACTACAAGAATCGGGAATACATTGGAACTGAACCAGAGCCTGGATTTGGGAGACATACATAGATGAACAGGAAGAACCCCAGCAACATGGAAATTGCTGAATAAATGTGAGATTACAAAGCATCACATCTGAGAAATATGGCTGCACAAGAAAAAAATGGAAAGAGTGGACTTTTATTGACTTTAACTTGTGGAGGAATGAAAGGGTTTTGTCCCACTCTGTCATTAATATTTGGAAGGACATTAAGGGACAGGAAGAGTAAGAAAAAAGATAACTGTAAGTAAAACAATTTCTGCTCTTAGCAGCAAACAAACATATGGTAGCAGTTGTATGAAGTATAGCTCCAGACCACATAAAATAAAATAAACCAAGAACTTTAATATTCGGTAAGCACTTTCACCACTGTCCGTGGCTTCTTCAGACTATATACAAATGTAAAAACACACACAGAGAGGTTTATAAAGCTATCCCTGTATATCTCATTAACCTGAAAGACCACTCCCAGTCAATCAAGCTACTACAGACACACCCTCTTTTAAAAGCATCAGTACATTCATCTACATTGCATAGTATTACTTTTAAAATACAGTTCTTATAGCACATTAAAAGTCTATTTCAGCAGTCAAAGCATTCATAGGCATCTACAAGCATTAATATTTGTAAACATTTCAGAACATTGCTTCTGTCAGCAGCATGTCAAATGCAATATATTATGCTAAGCATCATTATTTAAACAACAATGATACTGAAAGTATCTGTTCATTATATATTCTTTGCTAGAATTATTTGCTCTATGTTATCTGCTTTGCTTCAAATATATGCTGTTACTTAAAAAATTATTACAATAACAAATCTAGGTCTAGCCTTCTATACATTCCTACTATTTCTTACAGTGTAAATAGAGCTGCATTTTTAAATGCAAGCAAGTTACCCATGCCATGTGTTCAAACTCCATTTTAAAACTCAAATTCTTCCCATCACATTGTCAACTGTTAAACTTGTCCAGCGAGTGTGTTCCACTTAAGATATACTTATATTACACCCTCATTGTGTTATATTCCATTTTCAAAAGTTAGAAATGTTAGAAATGAAAAAAGTGTGTTCGTCGTCACTGCAGCGCCTCTGTGCATGCGCAATGACATCATCACACTCGACAGATGCTCCGTTTTCTTCTTCCCACTTTCTTCATTTAATTACAATAGACAACGAAGTATTATAGAATATATATAATTGCTAAATGATTTAGAATACACCAAGTCACAAATTCATATATGTAAGCAGTTTTAAACAAGGAAGGTTTATACTTTTCCCCATAGACACAAATCATACTGTTGCATTTCTGTCTTTCATATGTCAGTCAAATATATATAATATAAACACTCGACACATTGTATGGATACATCAAGGCTCAACTTCAAACAGATATAATAGACATAATTTTAACTCTATAAATCTGGGAAACCCATTAAAAGCATAGAATATATATTCTATGGATAATAATAGTTCCAATACATATATATATATATATATATATATATATATATATATAGGCAATTTGGTGCAAATATATATGTCACCAGTTTGTAAAAAAGCAGGACTTATTGCATGTTCTTGTCCTACATATAGACCGCCAATATATACGTTATATGACACTCGGAGCATTATATTGGTATTTAGCAAAAGCATTTTTACACAGCTATATAGTGCTTTAGATATATGTCCTTTATATGAGTAAGGTCTTCCAATAGCCGTTTAAAGATGGATAGATGCTTTGGTATAATTATATATGTTAAATAGATATAACTCTATGTGTATAGTTATAGTTATGCAATACATCTATATGATAGACCGCTTACAGATATCATATACAGAATGAGAAGGTGATTCTAATACAGCAAATAGATTATGCATAGTTGTAAAAATATGCACCGTAGAAATAATCATTTGTGTAATAAATGTATTATACACAGACAATATCACTGCTTTATGATGGATAAACTCTATCCTCAAATATATTGAACATATGGTATTTCATAAAGTAAGATAAAATACTCAAATGGATGCTTTGGGGCTGAATGGTAAAGTATCCATTAAAAGTGCTTTAGACGCACAAGGGATACCTAGGAAATAGTGATACATATTATATTTAATAGGAAATAATCCCACTTAGTAAGAACACTGTAGAATTTTACCCAACCTGTCGTAACTTTGAGTTATGTACTCACCATAACTTCAGATGTTTGGGATCCATCTCGCCTACATTCTGTACTGATGGGTTCGGAGCCGATCCCTCGGCTCCGACTCGGCACGCTTATGCTATAGAGCGAGGCCTCTTATTGGCTGAGCTATCTTTATCCCAGGATGCACCACCACTAATCCCCAGATCTTGTTTGTCCGCATTCATGCACACATGCACAACTTGATTATATAACATTGTTAGATGTTTCAAGATGAAACAACAGGATTCGGACCTTCTGATATCCTCTGATCTCCAAGGAAGGGGGAAGGAGGGTGGGTTATTAGGAATGTAGGCGAGATGGATCCCAAACATCTGAAGTTATGGTGAGTACATAACTAAAAGATGTTATGTGATCCTATCTCGCCTACATTCTGTACTGATGGGACAGCGTCATTAGCACCTAAATCCCGGGTGGCTCATTGGAAAACACTCCTGAGCACTGTGGAACCAAATGAAGCTCGTCCTCTAGATGCCACATCTAATTTGTAGTGGGAAATGAAGGTGTGCGGGGAAGACCATGTAGCCGCAGCACAAATGTCACTAATAGCAAGCTTAGAATGAAATGCTATCGAAGTAGCCATAGCCCTTGTAGAATGAGCCTTGACAGAGGTGGTAAGCTCTTTGTTAGAATAAAAATAAGCTTGAGTAATACAGTCCCTGATCCATTTGGCAATAGTGACCTTTGTGACAGCGTTGCCCAATTTGTTATCTGCAAAGGATACAAACAACTGATCTGTTTTCCTTGTTTGTTTGGTCCTGTCTAAGTAAAAACGTAACTGTCTGTGGACATCTAGTGTGTGGAATATGAACTCCGCTTTGTTAGAGTATTTTGGGAACAAAACTGGAAGCTCTAACGATTGTTGTAAGCAGAAAGTAGAACAAACGTTAGGGACAAAAGAAGGATTTGGTCTGAGGGATACTCTGTCTTTATGAAAAACCAAGTACGGGGGTTTTACTGACAAAGCTTGAAGCTCTGAAACTCTTCTGGCAGAAGTAATCGCCACCAGAAAAGCTGTCTTCCATGTTAGAAACTTTAGATCACATGTAGCTGCCGGTTCAAAGGGGAAAGAAGTCAAGGCGCGTAACACTATATCGAGATCCCATGGAGGTGCAGGATGAGAAATCGGAGGTCTTAATAGAGCAGCACCTTTCAAGAAGGTCTTACACAATCTGTTGCTCATTAAAGGTGGGTCTATGGATTCGTGAAAATTAGAAATTGCTGCCAATTGTACCTTGATGGTAGAAACTGAAGAGCCTTGATTGAAAAGAAGTCAGAAATTTTAGTACTTCTGCCACGGGAATAGAAATGGGGTCCAGGCCCCGGAGTTGAGCCCAAATAGCAAATCTTTTCCATTTGCTAGAATACAGCTTCTTTGTAGCAGACTTATGGGCCGAAGATAATATGTGTACAACATCTGGATCCAATGTATGACTGCTGATTATCGTCGGAAGAGGAGGAGCCAAGCCGTCAATTTTAAGGTGTGTAGGGACTGGTGGAATAGACCCGACTGATGAACCAGTAGGTCTGGGATCTGATCCAGGAACCATGGACCTCCCAGGGCATGTTTCCGAAGATAGGGGAACCACACTTGACGAGGCCAGTAAGGAGCAATTAAGATCATTTTGCTCCCCAAGAGAGATGCCTTTTGAATCACTCTGGGAAGGAGAGGAATTGGAGGGAAGGCATAAAGCAAGCCGGTGGGCCAAGGATGGACTAATGCGTCCATGGGGCTCTTCCCCGGAGCCGGGGTTAGGGAGAAGAATTCATTGCACTTCGCATTCAGAGGAGTCGCGAAGAGGTCGCAACACGGAACTCCCCATTTGCTGAAAATCTGATTTGCAACAGTCATATTCAGAGACCATTCGTGATTAGAGAGGATGGTCCTGCTCAATCTGTCGGCTATCACATTGGACTTGCCCGGTATGCGAGTAGCCACTAGGAAGCGTTTGGTCGAGACTGCCCATTCCCAAACTCTCATGGCTTCTCTGTAAACAGGATAGGATCTGGTCCCTCCCTGTTTGTTCAGGTACCAAACAACTGACATGTTGTCTGAGTGAACAGCAATTACGCCCTGAGGGAGATAATCGTGAAGGGCTTGAAGGGACAGAAGTACTGCCCTCATTTCCAAGATGTTGATATGAAGCAAAGTCTCTTCCGGATGCCATTTGCCTTGGACTGACCTGCCCAGGGAATGCCCCCCCCCACCCCGTCTGGGAGGCGTCCGTGGTCAAAGTGGCCGCCGGAGGAGGTAGAACAAAGGGTCGTCCCTGATTCAAGTTGGAGGCTAGCCACCAGCGAAGGTCCCGTCTGCAAGATTCCGTGATCCATACAAGGTGACTGAGGGAGTTCCTGAAAGGACCACTGAGCTGAGAGAAGCCACTGGAGAATTCTCATGTGCAACCTTGCCAAGGGGACTAGAAGAACCGTGGCGGACATGGATCCCAAGAGCTGCAGAACCATTCTGGCTGGGGCTTTGGATCTGGGAAGTAAGGCTCGAACTTGAGCCTGTATGGTTTGTATCCTGTCTGTAGGTAGATAGACCGCATTTGGTTTGAGTCTATCTCTACCCCTATGAATCTTATTCGTTGAGATGGCAGCAACACAGACTTTGGCCAATTGAAGGTGATTGCAAGGGAATTGCCCAGTGATATAGTGGCTTGTAGGCTCCATGAAGTAGATGCTTGGAGGTGGCAGTTAGGAGCCAGTCGTCTAGATACGGAAACACCTGGAATCCTAGACTTCTCAGGTGAGCAGTCACGACTGCCAAACACTTGGTGAACACCCTGGGGGCTGTGGTGAGACCAAAGGGCAGCGCCGGAACTGAAAATGACTGCCTCCTAGGCTGAAGCGCAGATGTCTCCTGGACGCTTGATGTACCATGATATGATAATAAGCGTCCATGAGATCTATGGAGCACATCCAAACACCTTTCTCCAGCAATGGGAGAATGGTTTGTAGGGTGACCATTCGGAACTTGGACTTTCTGACTGAACGGTTTAGGATGCTGAGGTCCAAAATGGGCCTCAAGTCCCGGTCTTTTGGCACCAAAAAGAATCTTGAGTAAGTCCCTAATCCGATCTGTTCTGCGGGGACCGGTTGGATGACTCCTTTTTGCAGCAGCTTTGAAACTTCTGAGGCTGCGGTATCCTGTTGACTGGGTGGCGGGTCCGGGATTTTTTTGGACTGAGGGGGGGGTGAGAGAATGGGATGGAGTAACCTCCGGCGATAATCCGAAGCACCCATCGGTCCTGAGTGATACCTTCCCAGGCCTTTAGGTGCTTAGAACGACCCCGACTGGCTCTGGAGCAGCACAGCCGGGCAATCCCTCAGGGACTATGAAAGGCTGAAGAGCCACGAAAGGACTCGCGGTCTCCAGTGTTGCGAGGGCCTCTGCCGCCTCTGGGACGGCGTCTCCCGGATTAATTTCCCCTCCTCTGCCTCTGGAAGGGGAACCTCCTGCTGAGAGGGTAAGGCTTCTGAGATCTCACGGAACCACATTTTCCCTCCTCTTTTAGCCTTGGGATAAGGCCGAAGGAGTGGAAAATCGTGCCCCGGCAGTCAGAGTCTTACCCTCCTGTTCACAGCGGGTTAGTGTGTCCTTTACCTTGGGTCCAAACAGGAGGACCCATCAAAGGCGTCGGCAAATGAAGACTTAAAGGCCTCCGCGAAGTGACACAGACGGAGCCAGGCTTGTCTCCATAGAGCAATGCCTGTACCCGCCGCTCTACTCGCCGGCCGCATAAGAAATGAGCCTCATGGACGAGTTCGAAATGGACGACATTGTAGCCAGCTGAGAGCCAACCGTCTGGGCCAGCTCCTCAGGCAGGTTACCCAAGGGGGTATCAGATAGCTCCTTAATCAGATCCCTCTGAAATCTGGTGAAGTGTGTAAGGTAGTTCAAGGACCTCAGTGTAAAGGCCGCTGAACTGAGGGTGCGCTTCGTGCGATCCATGCTCCTAGACTCCTTATTAGGAGGATGGACAGACGTAGAAGCCTCTGCTACATCTTGCTGGGTAGCAGATGCCACCACCAAAGCATCTACAGCCACACCTTTAGTTAGGAACTCTCTATCAGGGGGCGCCGAGAGAAATTTGTTCGGACGAGCAGGCACCGGTTCCACAGAGTCTGGGTGTTCCCACGCCCTTCGACAGATCAAATCCAAGAGCTCGTCGAAGGGCGGAGACACCCAGGAGGCGGAGGGCTGAGCCCCGAAGGCCTTCAGGAACACCGACTCATCAGCAGAGAGAGGTTTGGACTGCCAGCCGCCTCGTTGTTTCAGGGCATCCAGGATGTCTGCAAAGGAGACATCATCCGAGGACGACTTAGGGGACCCCTCTGCATCATCGAGATCAGTGTCGGATGTCAGAGACTCATCAGGGGAGTCAACGTGCTTCCTCTTGCACGATCTTTTCCTGGGGGATTCATCCGAAGAGGCTTCAGAAGGACCTCCAGGAGGGGGAGAAACCCCGGCGGGGGTAACCTGAGGCCCGGGGGCTCCACTGTCTAAGGACAGGGGGACTGCCAACGACCCAGTTTCTGTATGCAGGGAAGGAGCTGGGGAAACCGTGGAGGTAGCCAAGGAAGATTTGGCTAATGCACTCCTCATAGCCCTGAAGGCGGGACCACCAGAATCCTGGGCGGGTCCCACCTCCGTGGCCACGACAGTGGACGGCACTCCCGCCGCCGACGCACCAAGATGGAGACTTGGGACCGAAAGCATCAGTCCCGAAGCCCCCCCCCCCCAGGGCCGAAGGAAGAAGTCCGTGTACTGAACTCCGACCCAAGAGCCGGAGTTGGAGCAAGGGTCGGGCCCGACCCTAACACCTTCACAGGTTCCACCAGCACCGGCTCCAACGGTGCCGAAGCTGTTGGAGGAGGAACCACAGTAGGGGAGTGGACCATCGGCTCCGAAGCCAAATGGGCTGGAGCCGAAACTAGCTTTTGGAACACCGGAGACTGGAAGAGTCGAAGGAGCACCCTGTCGATGTCCGAATCAGACATCTTGGATGATCTAGAGGATACCGATCGGGCCCGAACCGATTTCTCCATCGGCTCCGAAGGGCTCGGGGACCGGCTCCGAATGGACTCAACAACTATCGGCACCGAGGAAGGTTTCAAGGAAATTTCCCTCGGTGCCGATAAGGACTTCGGCTCCGAGGAGGAAGAGTCTGAGCCGGTAACCCTTATCGGCTCCAATATCAGTGGAGCCGATGAGGGTGACCCGCCTCTCGATGTCCCAGACCTCGGCTCCAAAACCAGAGGTGTCGAGGCTGGAGGCATCGAGGCAGACCATTCCGACCTCGGCTCCGAAGTCCGTGGAGCCGATGGAGAAGTCTGCTTAGATTTTTTAGCGGTCGGTTCCGACTGACTGGTCGGATCTGACGCTTTCTTCTTTTTAGAAGGAGACGGAGAGGAAGATAAAGCCTCCTCGAAGGAAGGCTTGATTAATCCCTTGAGGATTAATTTGTTCTTCCTCTCCTGGAGGACTCTAGAAAAGAACGCGTGGCACACACTACACGACTCTTGTAGGTGCTTAGCACCTAAGCAATAGACGCACGAGGAGTGGTCGTCCGTTATGGACATTTTAAAACCACACCTCGTGCATTTCTTAAACCCGGAGGGTTTGTGTTCTTTAGACATAACTGCTTTACCACAGAACCTATCTAAGTGAAAAACACTAAACTTAGACAAAAGGTAAAGTTAAATTTAACAAATTTATTATTATTATTATTTTTTATTTATTTTTTTAAAACACTAAACAGTTAAACAGACAAAAAAAAGAGAAAGAGAGTCAAGACCCTCTAACTTAAACGGGTACTTGACCCAAGAAAGATACACAAGTAGCAAAGCAACAGGGGAAGGCCCCTCTAACTAAAACGGGAACCTTCCCTGACTAAAAAAATCATGAATTTTCAACAGATATTCACCAATCTCACTAATATAACAACAATAGCTGTTAAAACAGCTTTTGGGTTCAAAGTAAGGAAATTTGTGACAGGAAAAAGCCTAAATAAATAGTACTTAGCCCAGCCAATGTTGAGACCACGTCTAAGCTTGTTAGCGGCAAACGAGATCTGGGGGATTAGTGGTGATGCATCCTGGGATAAAGATAGCTCAGCCAATAAGAGGCCTCGCTCTATAGCATAAGCGTGCCGAGTCGGAGCCGAGGGATCGGCTCCGAACCCATCAGTACAGAATGTAGGCGAGATAGGATCACATAACATCATCATTTATCCAAATATGTTTGAAAATATGGGCTATCTATGATAAGACTGCTAAAAACAAGATTTGAGTATTTTATCTTACTTTATGAAATACCATATGTTTAATATATTTGAGGACAGAGTTTATCCATCATAAAGCAGTGATATTGCCTGTGTATAATACATTTATTACACAAATAGTATGATGTGAGTGATTATTTGTACGGTGCATATCTTTACAACTATGCATAATCTATTTGCAATATTAGAATCACCTTCCCATTCTATATACATATATATATATGTATATATATATATATATATATATATATATATATATATATATATATATATATATCTGTAAGCGGTCTATCACATAGCTGTATTGTATAACTATAACTATACACATAGAGTTATATTCTTTTTAACATATATAATTATACCAAAGCATCTTATCCATCTTTAAACGGCTATTGGAAGACCTTATTCATATAAAGGATACTATATCTAAAGCGCGATATATCTGTGAAAAAATGCTTTTCGTAAATAGCAATATAATGCTCTGAATATCATATAAAGTATATATTGGGGGTCTATATGTAGGACAAGAACATGCAATAAGTCCTGTTTTTTATACAAACTGGTGACATATATATTTGCAACAAATTGCCTATATATATGTATTGAACTATTATTATCCATAGAATATATATTCTATGGTTTGAATGGGTTGCCCAGAGTTATAGAGTTAAAGTTATGTCTATTATATTTTTTTGAAGTTGAGCCTTGTTGTATCCATACAATGTGTCGAGTGTTTATATTATATATATATTTGACTGACATATGAAAGACAGAAATGCAACAGTATGATTTGTTTCTATGGGGAAAAGTATAAACCTTCCTTGTTTAAAACTGCTTACATATATGAATTTGTGACTTGGTGTATTCTAAATCATTTAGCAATGATATATATTCTATAATACTTGGTTGTCTATTGTAATTAAATGAAGAAAGTGGGAAGAAGTAAACGGAGCATCTGTCGCATGTAATGACATCATTGCGCATGCACAGAGGCGCTGCAATGACGACAGACACACTTTTTTTCATTTCTAACATTTCTAACTTTTGGAAATGGAATATACACAACAAGGGAAAGGATGCTGAAAATTGTATTTAGACTTTCTACTAAACATTTTTTACGAATTATGATATTTGTACTAATGAAGTTTAGTGATTTTGAAAATTGATAGATTGTTTTTTACCCGCCTAAATGTTTGTTAATTAGGGCGTATGCCACAACTATATAATGGCAACACTTATTCCTAAGCACTATAACCTGATGAAGCGCACTTGTTAGGTGCGTGAAAGCGCTTGTTCTGTTTTTACAATAAAAATCGTTGCTGCTAATCCATCGTGGAGGTTTCAGTGATTTGTTGGATAATACACAAGGGTGTAATATAAGTATATCTTAAGTGGAAAACACTCGCTGGCCAAATTTAACAGTCGACAATATGATGGGAAGAATTTGAGTTTTAAAATGGAGTTTGAACACATGGCATGGATAACTTGCTTGCATTTTAAACTGCAGCTCTATTTACACTGTTAGAAGTAGTAGGAATGTATAGAAGGCTAGACCTAGATTTGTTATTGTAATAATTTTTTAAGTAACAGCATATATTTGAAGCAAAGCAGATAACATAGAGCAACATAATTCTAGCAAAGAATATATAACGTTTGGATGGGAGATCGTAAATTTACCCCTGGGATCTCTTCTGTGTCACTGCTAGACAGAGGCACGGTAAACTAACCTTAAATGGGCTACCTTCTGTGACCTACTATACAGAGGCACAGTCAACTAATCTAAGAAGGGTGGCGAAAGCCAAACACACTCTGGCTAGGCTTGTAAATGCCCTAGGGCAGATAGCCTAGTATCAACCTATGAACCTATAATGAACAGAGACTTTCAGTATCATTGTTGCTTAAATAATGATGCTTAGCATAATATATTGCATTTGACATGCTGCAGACAGAAGCAATGTTCTGAAGTGTTTACAAATATTAAATGCTTGTAGATGCCTATGAATGCTTTGACTGCTGAAATAGACTTTTAATGTGCTATAAGAACTTTATTTTAAAAGTAATACTATGCAATGTAGATGAATGTACTGATGCTTTTAAAAGAGGGTGCGTCTATAGTAGCTTGACTGACTGGGAGTGGTCTTTCAGGTCAATGAGGTATACAGGGATAGCTTTATAAACCTCTCTCTGTGTGTTTTTATATTTGTATATGGTCTGAAGAAGCCACGGACAGTGGTGAAAGAGCTTACCGAATATTAAAGTTCCTGGCTTATTTTATTTTATGTGGTCTGGAGCTATACTTCGTACAACTGCTACCATATTTTTCTTTGCTGCTACCTTTACTTGTTTAGTGGAACAGTTTACGTTTACCAGCTGGTTGTTTGCCTGTTGTTACTCATTTCTGCTTTTAACTGATAAAACTTTTCATTATTTAAATTACATGTTATATAGTAAAGCATTTTCAGATACTGTTGTATGTGAAAAAGATGCTAAAGTAAACAAATCCCTTTTTCTTTCTTCTTTTTTAGTATTAAGAAATGTAGGCATTACAATTCAAAAAGAAAAAAAGGCTGGACAAAGGCAAGTTAATAGGCTGTATTACTGGGTTGTTGAGGTGAGGGACAGGGTGTAAAAGTACACAGATCATAATATATGTAGAGTTGATGTGTTTTCTCTTAGTTTTGCACATGTGAATGTTTGAATTAATGGCCATTGGCTTAATCTAATAATAAGTTTTAAATGAAAACAAGTAAATAAAAGAACACTGAATGCAATGAAAAATTTCCTTTAGCAATAAATGTTTCAGCATGACTTTAGAACACTGCAGATGAGGGTTACATTCTATTTCTTATCCTTCCATGGAGACAAGCAGATTACAGGGTAATAAAAAGCCAGAACACTGGTTTCTTTGAGCCTAAAAAGTTAATGTTTTCTGAAGGCATGTAAGTTGTTTTTCACATCTGGGAGGGGAATAAAGCCAGAACGAGAACAGACAGCAATTTGTGTAATTAGAAGCACATGCAGTAACATACATCTTAGAACAGATAACCTCCACTTAGGTCAGATAATGTCTATGTGTGCCGCTCTCTATTTGAGACATCAGTTTCTATCAGGAGGGTTAGACTTCATTATTTGAAGATGTACATAGCTGTGTGTGTATGCATTTACTAAGTTAATAGGTCTGTGGGTGGTTCTTAAAACGAAAAGTCTTGTAAAATGTGACACAGGTTCAAATGGAGAGGACAAGAAACAACTGCATAAAAGATCAACCTGCTGAATATTAGTGGGCGCATATATCACAAAATCCTGAAACAGACGTAAAAAAGCTGTCAGATATAATAAATGGGAATAGTAACCTCTTATTATCTTGTAATATGGCACAGGGATGGGGCATAGACTAGAACAGAGAGAGACCCTGAGGTTACCTCTTACAGTAGTAATGTCCATAATGTATGTGATATTGTAAACAAATACTGGCCCATTCCAGCATCCAATGATCAGATTAGAGCTATGGTAGGTGACAGTCCCAGCTGTACGTTTAAGAATAGTTTGTCTTTGAAAAGGCAACTTTGTTATACTACCAGGAATGCTACTCAAGAGGTATCTGGTAGGCATGGCACATTTCCATGCAGGAACTGCAGGGCATATTCATATATTTCTAAGACAAACATTTTCCTTCTGCTTTTAAGCTGACTGTAAGTCTAAGAATTTAGTTTACCTGGCAAACTGCAGATCATGTGCCTAATTTTATATAGGAAAGACCATTTGGATGCTCAAGTAGCGTATCCTTCAGCATTTATGTGATATTAAGAATGGGAACTCCCTTAATGCTTTAGCAAAGCATATTTCTGTTAATGAGGGGCAAATGTTTGAGTTTACAGTGCTGCAGTTAGTTCCTGTGAGTAAGAGGGGAGGTGAGTTAAACAACAGAGTGGAATTAGCTGAGATGGAATGGATATAGCAAGGGTACAAGCAGATAAAACACCAGGAATTAATGCTGCTATACCTTTAAAAGCTGCCTTGAAGAAATGTAGATCTCATCAGACAGTTAATTAATTTTTTATTGGTTGTTTTTTATCATTTTATTTGATTTAAATGTGGTTGTTTTAGTTGTATAGTTCTAATGAAGCACATACCGTGTGAAAGCGCTTATCCAGTTTTATCCCCTAAATAAATTATGTATGCTCATTGCTGTGGTGGTCCCTGGATGTTATTTATTTTTACATTTGCAATTCATTCATCTGAGTGACCTTTGGCTGCTGGTGATTTTATTTTTTATATTGTTTTAAAGATGTGGGATTGCAACCCACACAGAAGTTATATGCTCTCTGGCATTTTTATATGCTTATTCCTGCTGAATAATGCCACAAGCTTGGACAGTAGGTAGTTGTCTAGGGGAGTTATCTATGTTGACCTCCTTGGCAAGCTGAGGATATTTAACTTAAGCAGCATCTCCTGCGCTATGTTAGTCGAAAGTTAAGAGATGCTGAAAGATGTTCAACCACAGAAAGAGAATGCTTGGCTGTGAAGTGGGCCTTCTATTCTCTAAAATTTTATTTATTAGGTAGAGACTTCAATCTAATAGGATGGCGCAGTGGTGCAGCGGTTAACGTTGGTGCCTCACAGTCAGAGTTCTCCAGTTCGATTATTGGCCGGGGTGCCTTCCGTGCAGAGTCTGCATGTACACCCTGCATTCATGTGTTTTTTCTCTGGGTGTTCCGGTTTCCTTCCATGGTACAAAGACATGCATCTGAAACGCTTCTCCCTGGGCCTCTGCTGAAAACTGGCTCATTGCAAGTTGGACTTTCCTGGTAAACAAATGTTAAATAAATAAACAGTAATAGCAATTCCTGAATTTAATGGCTGAGTAGACAACAACAGGGTAATACAAAATGATGTTGTTCTGCTATCCCATCAACCAACTCTTCCAAGTACACTGTCATCCACAGACCTGGACTGGCTAATAGGAATATTATGGGCTGTTTAGATCCTTCAATCTAATTCAGAGTCCAAAACAAATGGTGCTGCGCTGGGTTGGGGTTGGGGGGAGTAGCTGTGCTGTGTGTGTAAAATTAAGTATATGGTTTTAAATGTACCCTGTGCCTTGAAAGGTTCACAAAAAGTAGTCAGTCTATCTAACACATTAGCTACATTAATGAGAAACTAAATGACAATCAAAGATGCATAAAAGGTTATAGCCTGAAAGAGAAAGCTGGTTCCTTAGTCAGGAGGATCACCACACGTCAGACCACAGGCTCTGATGCAAAATTTGTGGTTCCTGGATTTAGATGGTCCCAATCAGGACTTGATTTGGATGTGTCCTGAATGAAGATCAGGTTAATATTTTTGTGCAGACCAGGAATGAGGCCTAGCCAAGGCCTACAGCTGTGGACTATAACTTACGGCCAGTTTCCTAGAAGGGCTGTGTGACACTGAGCTGCTGTGTAACAAAACTGGTGGAATTATCTCTAAGAACTGCAAACTTGAAATAACGTAGCATACAAACAGTGTATGTATAGGTTCATAGGTGTGTGCTAGGCTAATGGCCCTGGAGCCTTTACAAACCTAGCCCATAGGATTACCATGGCATCGTGCCACCCGACCTTAGTTCCCAGTGCCTCTGTCGAGTAAAGCCACTGGAATAATCCCTGGTGTAAATTTTTCTATTTCCCATCCACTCATCAAGATTTCTGTTGAAGAAGGCCAGTGAGGTGCTCTGCTTGGCATGTATAGGAAGTATATTCTGTAGCATGGCCAGTCCCTGGGTTATAAGTCTGTCCCGCCAGCATGTTCTGTTGATTGTGGTAATGAGGTTGAGGTCTCTGGAGTGTGTGGTGTGGAGGGATTGGGATTTCTTTAGATGTAGCATTTCTAACAGAGCTGGGTCAGGCATAGCTTTGTAAGTCAACCTCTAAGTAGATGATATGAGACAGAGATTAGTTGGAGTTTTTTGAGTCTGTTCATAGAGGACAAATGTTTAATGCCTAGGATCCTCTTTGTGAGGTACTTTTGTGGCCTCTCCAGTTGTTGCAGGTGTTTAGTGAGGTACATGCCAAATGAGGCATTGTACTGAATGACTGGCCTAATGAGGGAAGAGTAGAGGGAGACAATGACCTCTTTCTTCCTGGATGCAAAACCCTTAGTAATGAGATGTGCAACATAGAAGACCTTTCTGACCAGAGTGGCAATGTGGTGGTAAAAAGAGAGGTTGCTGTCAACCTGTGTTCCCAGATCTCTTATAATACCGTCTGTGTTTGATGGACTACCATCGATGTGGTAATTCATGAGAACTGGGTTTTTACCAAAAGGGATGACAACACATTTTTTGACATTGAGCTTAAGGCCATGGTTCTGACACCAGTCGTTGGTCTCAGTGAGGCCTTTCTGTAGGATGTCAACATCACTTGGGGAGTTAATAATAACTCCCAACTTGCAATTGTCTGTGAACGTTGTCAGCCAGAGTCTCTTCATGTTGGCTTGGACTTCACAGAAGTAGATACCAAACAGGAGAGGACTCAGGACCAAACCCTGTGGGACTCCACTCGTGACTAGTCAGCAGTCTGACTTGGAGTCAGCTACTTTCACACTGCGGGTTCTACCTGTGAGCCAGTTTGCAACCCACCTAGTGATACAGGGGCTGATGCCTAGCTTAGTGAGTTTTTCTATGAATCCTGAGTGGGGAATGGTATCAAACGCCTTGGCCAGATCAAGGTAGGCTGTATGAACCACCTTGCCCTCATCCACAGCTCTGATGACTGACTCAAAGAAGTTGACCAAGTTAAGCAGCCACGATCTACCTTTCACAAAACCAAACTGTGTGGGATCCAGAGTTTGGAGATTCCCTATATCCTTGTTTATTAAGTCCATGATGATGCGCTCCATAGCTTTGCATATCAGACTCGTCAGGCTAATGGGACGATAGTTCCCAGGGTCTGTAGTCACACCTGCTTTGCGGAGAGTGATGACTGTAGCAGTGCGCCATTCAGTTGGGACAAAGCCTGAGGTGAAGCTGTGATAGAACAGGGCAAAAAGGTGAGGTGCCAGTTCAATCTGTAGTTCATGTAGAATACAGCCAGGGATATTGTCAGGTCCCATAGAAGCTGTATTCTTGGCCTTAGACAGTGCTGTTTTAACCTATGCAACAGTAATACTGGGTGCCTGGCAATCTACTGGTATTGTGACTGGTCCATTGGGGGGGATAAAGTTAGCACTGCATCTGTCGGCCAGTATATTAGTAATATCTATTGGCTCAGTACAGGAGGTACCATTGTGCAGTAGCTCAGAGCAAATCTGGGTATTGCCGTGGAGATTCTTTACATAACTATAGACGGCCTTGTGGTTGTCTTTACTATCTGCTGCAATTCTGTTTCTATAGCTAGCTCTAGAGGATTTGATGAGGGATCGCAACTTTTTGTTGAGGTTGATAAGGGAGTTTTTCCATTCTTGGCACTTCACCTTATTCCACATCAGTTTCCTCCTTCTGATGCAGTTTGTTTATGGCAGGGGTCCACCAGATTGGCTTCCTTTTTTGGAGGAGAGCATCTTGGTTCTATTGGGTATTGCGATAGCCATGCATTTGTGTACGTATTCATACAGGGCATTAGTGTATGATTCGGCGGTCATGCAGCTGTTCTCCAATTGCATGGGTGCCGTGAAGTTAGCCACCTCTGTTTTTAGGAGCCCAAAGTTAGCTTTGAAGAAGTTTTTCATGTTGGTTACCTTTGCGGGCGGGGTGGGGGGGTGGGAGGGATGTGGATTTCCAAGGTGATTCGTTTGTGGTCAGATCTAACCAGGGAGGAGTTGACTATTGGTATAGAGCAATGGTCGCCCATGTTAGTAATGACCAGGTCAAGGATGTTGCTACCTCTAGTGGGGGTAAGAACGAATATGGAAACACCACCGCCTTTGGAGCTTCAGTCCACTTTCTGGGGCCAAAAAGTGTGGAATGAGTTATAAGCTGGTAGTGTAGGGGTGCCTTCTGCTGCCTTGAACCAGGTCTCTGTTACAGCCCAAATGTCAGTGTTCTCCATTTTAGGAGTGCTTCGAGTGAGTGCATTTTGAGATTTAGACTTCTAGCACTGAGCAGCATGATCCTCAGACTGCATTTGTTTGTAGCTGTTACGGTGGTAATTTGGTCTCTGGAACACCGCCTAAAAAAAGGCACTATAGGAGTGGCAATAGCCTTAGTCAGTAACCGGAAGCCCAGGGGTGACAGATGCAGGCCATCTCTGGCCAAGCATCGAGGTCTGTCAATCACATCATTCCAGGCAGACAGATACTGGATCCCCTTAGAATGACACCAGGAACTTAGCCAATTGTTGAAATCAATCATTTTCTGCTTGTACTGTGGTATCATTCTGGGTGATGGTAAGATGCTGCTCAGGGCTAGGGTCATACTCGCCTGGGATACATAATCCGAGAGCTCCTCTGTGTCTCTTTTCATGTAGTCCAGGGAGGTACATCTCAGGTCATTCACACCCACATGTACAATGACAGAGTCATATTTGTACCTGTTGTTGAGGGACCTGAGTGCATGTGTTATGTGGAGGATACTGGAGCCTGACAGGCAGCTGACTGTTACTTTCTCCTTATTCAACCTAGTGAGTGGGACATTAGTGTGCTTCACTATCGAGTCACCTATAACTAGTGTGTTGGGCATGCTGTTTTGCTTTAGGGGCTTTGGTTGAGTGGCACACTGTTTAGGAGAATTATGTATCTCGAGATTAGTGTTGTGTTGTGGTGGTCGAGTGCATTTCTGCCTTGGAGGTCTCTGCTCTTTGGGTAGATTTTTATTGAAAGCTTACACGAAGGTGGTGTGTGGTTTGTGTTTTTATGCGAAGGCAGTGCTGGTGTGTGTTCTGGAGGGCTGTGTGTTCCATGTGGTGTGGTGCAAGTGTTGACTTCCTCATCCTGACCAGCTATTCCGGTCCTGGCTGGAGAGTGCATGGCATCCAATTTGAATATATAAGTGCATCTCTCGCAAGTCTGACTGTTGGGAGTTAAGAGGAGAGGGTTGTCAGTGTACTTGAGGCAGTTGCTACATTGCCTCAGGATGCCCAAGTTCACCAGGTTAATAGGAGAAAGCACAGAGAACTGACCTTTAGACATGCCTGGAAGGGTGGGCATTAATAATAAGTACTGGAGCTGTTTCCTTGTAGAACATTTAGTGCTGGCAGCACTTTTGTATACTACAATAATTGCTACAATAAGTCTGGTAAAGTGCTAGACTAATAAGCTAGTAAAAGTGCAGGAAAGGAAAGAACTAGCAGATCTTAGAGAAAAATTGAAGGGAAGACTTTGGCACTGCTCACAAGCTTACAAACAGTCCTGGATACAGCAAATCTGTATCTGGACTAGACTAGTTACAGGAATGGCAGGAAACAAACACAAACGTGGGCTTTTAAACCAGAAAGTTGAAAGAGATGAAAAAACTGCCCAAACAGCCAATAAACTAGAATTTCTGGGCCAGAAACCACTCCTCTTGTGGCAGATAGGCTATCTAGTGCTTACCACTCCCACTGATAAGCTTGAAGGCTTCCCTCCAACACAGAAAAGCTTGGGGGGACTAAGAAGTTTACAAACCGCCTTGGATACAGTAAATCTGTATCTAGATTAGACTAGTTACAGGAAAGGCAGGAAACAAGCTTAATTTTTTTTTACAGAAAAGTAGCTAAAACAGCACTAAAACAATTCAAGTGCAGTGCAAGCTAGCACACTTGAGTGTGTAACAGTATTAAAGCAAATACAGTTTAAATAAATGCAATTTATTCAAAATGTGTTCTGAATTGAATTCAATTATTGTTTTATTCAACACAAAAGTGCCAAAAAATATACTTATCAGCTGAGAAGCACACTCAGTCAGAACACAGGGAGATTCTAGCAAAGTTTTTTTTTTTTGTTAGTAACGTGGAAAGGGAGAAAGGAGGAGCAGAAGATAATTCAAGGTTAAGAAACTAAGTGGGTTGGTCTTCTCGAATGTTCTCTCTGTATTAGGTAGAATGACCTAATGACACTAGACTGGGAGGAGTGTCCCAGATCAAATTTACAGTAGGGGTGGGCAACTACAAAGCCACCAAGTATAAGAACAAGACAACAATAGGGAGGCAGGATGGGAAACTAAATCAGTTATATGATACACTCCTTGGCAGGAAATCAGAGCAAAGAAAAAAGAAGTTATGTACTCACCATAACGTTCCATGTTTACAGTCCATCTCGCCCTTCATTCTTACATATGGATTTGGAGCTGATCCTCGGCTCCGACTTGGCCGATAACAAAGCTCAAAGTCTCTTAGTTGGCTCGTGGCACGGTAAGTATCCTATAGTGCGCTAGTAAAAATCCCCAGATCTTGTTTGCTGCTGACTATAAAAGTGATAGAAAGGTTATCCACAAGGAATAACAAAGATGAACGGTCTCCACCCTACCAAAGGCAATACTATCCTGTATCCAAATGCTCCAAGGATACATGGACGGGGGTAGGTGGGTAGATTCATAAGAATGAAGGACGAGATGGACTACAAACATGGAACATTATGGTGAATACATAACGTCTTTACGTCTGCAGTCCTATCTCGGCTTCATTCTTACATATGGGACAGCGTCCCTAGTACCATTTTCTCGGGTGGCTCACGGGAATATATTCCTAAGAACCGTGGAACCAAAGGAGGCTCTTACCCCTTGAGGTCAAATACAATTTGTAATGAGTAATAAAGGTATGAGGGGTAGCCCAAGTTGCTGCTGCACAAATACTGTCAATTGGAACTCTGGCTTGAAAGGCAGCAGATGTGGATAGGGATCTTGTGTAATGAGCCTTAATTTTAAACGGAAGGTTCTTTACATTGGAAGAGTAGATAAAAGAGATACAGTTGGAAGTCCAATTAGATAGAGTTCCTTTAGAGACTGGCAGACCTATCCTAGTTACAGAAAAGGATACAAACAATTGGTCTGATTTTCTAAGTTCCTTAGTTCTATGTAGGTAGAACCGTAACTGTCTGTGAACATCAAGTTGATGAAATTTATATTCTGCACTGTTTGAATGATTAGGAAAAAATACAGGCAGTTTGATAGTTTGGTTCAAATTAGACTGAGAGCAAACCCTGGGGATGAAGAAAGGGTTTGTACGAAGGGAAACTCTGTCTCTATGAAAAATCAAGTAAGGAGGTTTGACTGACACTGCTTGCAACTCTGAGACCCTTCTAGTGGATGTAATAGCTACTAGAAAAATGGTCTTCCAAGACAGAAACTTCAGTTCACACGAATGCGCGGGTTCAAAAGGCGGGGAAGTAAGTTTGGAAAGAACGAAATTCAGATCCCAAGGAGATACAGGTTCCTGAAAGGGAGGTCTCAGCAAGGTAGTGCCTTCAAGGAAAGTTTTACACAATCTGTGAGGCATCAGATTAGGCTCATGCTGTCACAAATGAAAATTGGATATCGCTGCCAGCTGAACTTTAATTGTAGCACCAGCTGATCCCTGATGGAAAAGTTCAGTTAGGAATTCTAACACCAAGGGGATGGATGCTGTGTAAGGATCTACATTTTTCTCTTTTGCCCAGATAGAAAATCTTCTCCATTTGCTAGCGTACAATTTCCTCGTGGATGGTTTGTGGGAATACGTCAGGATATGGGTCACTGCAGGTGAAAAATCATGAAGCCTGACTAGGGATGGAAGTGGAGCAGCCACGCTGTCAAGTTGAGGGTGTGGAGGCAGGGGTGAAGGGAACCTGACCTGTGCCAAGAGGTCTGGAACTGGGTCCAGAGTCCATGGATCGTCTAGGAGATGAGGCCTGAGAAAGGGGAACCAAATCTGATGAGGCCAGTAAGGAGTGATCAGAATCATTTTACTTCCCAAGGTCTTTGCTTTCTGGATCACTTTCGATATGTGCGGAAAGGGGGGAAATGCATAAAGAAGTCCCGGAGGCCAATTGTGAACAAGTGCGTCTCTCTTTGACTCCCCCGGAGGATGAATAAGGGAGAAGTAGCTGCTGCATTTGGCGTTGATTGGACTGGCAAACAGATCGCAGCAAGGCTGTCCCCATTTGCGGAAAATCTGTTCTGCTACTTTCTGATTCAGAGACCACTCGTGCAGCATCAAGATTGCCCTGATGAGCTTGTTGGCTATCCCACTGGTTGTCCCTGGGATATGCTTTACTACTAGAAAGTGCTGGGAAGATATCGCCCACTGCCAAACACTAGGAGCCTCTTGACATAGGGGGTAAGATCTGGTTCCTCCTTGCTTGTTTAGATACCATACCACTGACATATTGTCCAATTGGATTGCTATCATCCCTAGAGGAAGAAAGTCGTGAAGTGCTTGCAATGCTAGTAGCACGGCTCTCATCTCTAGGACAATGATATGCAAGTGAGCCTCGTGATCATGCCATGTGCCTTGGAAGGTTCTGCCTAGATAATGCCCCCCCCCATCCTATCTGAGAGGCATCCGTGGTCACAGTAGCAACGGGTTGGCGAGGAAAGAAGGGTGTTCCTGTCGTCAGTTGATCGGGCTGAATCCACCAATGAATCTTGCAAGATTCCGTTATGAGAATATGATGAGACAGAAGCAGTTGTTGAAGAGACCACTGGGACAAAAGTAGCCATTGAAGAATTCGCATATGCAATCTGGCTAGTGGAACTAGAGTTATGGTAGAAGCCATGGTCCCTAAAAGTTTCAGCACTGTCTTGATCTTGACTTTTTGTTGAGGTAGTAAGCTGTATATCTGTTGTCTGAGATTTTGAATTCTGTCTGCAGGAAGACAAGCCATCATGGCGACTGTGTCTATTTCTGCGCCTATAAAAATCACAAATTGAGAGGGTGACAAGGCAGATTTTTCCCAATTTATCGTAATTCCTAGCTGGGTACAGAGCTGGATGGTTGAATCCCTGGCTTGTAGGAGTAGGTCCCTGATGGTGGTGGTCAGGAGCCAGTCGTCCAGGTACAGAAATACTTGGAATCCATGACGTCTCAAGTGAGCTGTCACTACCGCCATACATTTGGTGAACACCCTGGGGGCTGTGGTGAGACCAAAGGGCAGAGCACGAAATTGGTAATGACTGGCTCCCAGCCGGAAGCGTATATAACTCCTCGATGCTCTGTCCATTTTGATGTGGTAGTACGCATCTTGGAGGTTTATGGAGCACATCCAATTATCTTTCCCTAATAGAGGGAGTATAGAATGCAGGGTTACCATTTGGAACTTGGACTTCTTTACTGATTCGTTTAGTTTGCTGAGGTCCAAAATGGGCCTCCAGTCCCCTGTTCGTTTTGGCACTAAAAAAAATCTGGAGTAAGTTCCTAATCCTATTTGGTCAGCGGGGATGGCTTGGATGACTCACTTTGAAAGCAATTTTTGAACTTCTATGGTTGCTTGATCCCTGTGATTGGGTGGAAAATCTGGGATCTTCTTGGGGTTGTGGGGTGGAAGAAAGAAGGGCATGGAATGTCCTCTGTTGATTATTTTTTGTACCCACTTGTCTTGGGTGATGTTGAGCCAGGCTTCTGGATACAAAGATAAGCGACCCTCGACTGGCTACAGAGAAGCGCAGCCGGGCTCCACATTAGGAGCGCTGTTAGGGACAGCCACGAAAGGAATTGCGGCCACCCTGGTTTTGTGGACCCCCCCCCGCCTCTAGAGCAACGTCTACCATTAGCCCCCCCCCGCCTCTGAAGGAGAAATCCCCCTGTGCGTCCATTAAAAATCTCTGGGATTTCTTAAACCACATTTTTTCGCCTCTCTGACCCTTGGGGTATGGTCTAGAAGGGACGGTAAAACGTACTCCCATGGCAAAAAGAGTTTTTCCTTCCTGTTCGCACCTGGTGAGTGTATCTTTTACCTTTGGTCCAAACAAAGAGGACCCGTCGAAGGGGGCATTGGTAAAAGTAGATTTGAAGGGCTCTGAAAAATTACATAGGCGCATCCAGGACTGTCTCCTAAGGGGAAACCCCTGAACCTGCTGCCCTACTCGCTCCATCTGCTGCATAGGAGATCAGCCTCATAGAGGAGTTAACAATGGAGTTTAAGATGGACAACTGAGCAGTAACTTTTGCAGGGACGCCTTCAGATGATGTACTTTGGAGAGTATCTCCTAGCTCCTTTAGGAGATCTGTTTGAAGCCTAGTAAAATGTGTGAGGTAATTCAGTGATCTGAGAGTAAAAGCCAATGAAGAGAAGATACGCTTCCCATATCTATCCATCGTTCAAAACTCCTTGTTTGGTGGATGGACAGATGTAGAAATATCCGCTAGTTCCTTCTTTGTGGCTGCCGCCACCATCATGGCATCTACAGGCACACCTTTGGTCAAGAACTCTTTCTCTTTGGGGGCTGAGAGAAATTTGTTGGGTCTTCTGGGGACTGGTTCCACGGCATCAGGAGTTTCCAACACCTTTTGACTAACTAGATCCAGGAGCTCATCAAAAGGTAGAAACACCCAAGAGGCTGAAGGTTGAGACATGAAAGCCTTCAAGTACACTGACTCCACATCAGAAGGGGTGACAGTGGACCAGCTGCCACTCTGCTTTAGGAGCTCTAAGATATTTATAAAGGAGATATCATCAGAGAACAATCTAGGGGACCCTTCTGACTCGTCAAGGTCAGTGCCCGAGGTGATGGACTCATCCGGGGAGTCCACCTGCTTCCTCTTGCATGTCCTCTTCCGAGAGAGCTCCTCAGAAGGATATTCTGGGTTGGTCTCGGAAGACTCGGGGCCATCCAATGGGGGCTCCTGAGGCTGTGGGTCTCTGTTGTCAAGAGAGAGAGAGAGATGGTGCTGAGATAGAGGTCGGTGCTTGAGGGGGAAGAGTATCTGTATTCTTGTGCGGAGCTGACGACTGAGACAGCAAGCTCCTCATCATCTCAAATGCAGATCTCTCCAGCTCTGAGGTCAGGCTTAGTTCCAAGGAAACGGAGGTAGCTCTCGGCTCCAAAGTGATCGGCTCCAAGATGGATGTAGGGTTCGAGCTCAACTTAGCCAATGCACCGAGACGTAGGCTCGGCACCGAGGAGGTTTGGGTCCAAGCGTCCCTGTCGGGGTCGACTGGTGAGCTTCAGAAGCTCCTAGACACCAAGGACAGCGCCGAAGGTGTCGGAGCGGAACATGGCTCCGAGACAGCCACAAGGGGTGCTGGAACCAAGGGTTCCACAACAAGTGGCACCAAAATCTCCGGCTCCAAAGGACCAACATGGCTCGGAGGAGGAACAGCAACACGGAGAATGCTCTTAGATGGCTCCAGAACTGACTGGGTCGGAGCCAGGAACAATTTTGGTAAAGCAGACGACTTCAAAAGTCTAAGCACTACTCTCTCTACATCCTCTTCTGAAAGGCTCTTGGAGGATCTGGATGACAGGGTACGTGAATTAGATCTCTGTAATATGGCAGATCGTAAGGTTGGGGAGACCGGAAATAGCTCTCTAGACCAGCTCCAATGCAATTTCTCAGTAGTTGGCTCCAAAGACTTGGGGTTCACACTGCAGTGTCAACATCGATAACCTTGACCGGCTCCGAGGAGAGTGGAGTCGAAGAGGTAGAAGGCTTATCCAATTTTAATGTTTTCTGAGGAGGTCCAAACAAAATAGTTGGTACAGGAGAAAGTCTCTTTGTCAACTCGACCTTCTCTTTCTTTGATCAGAGAGACTTGAAGGATGATGAACAGCTGGCTAAATCCTCCTCGAAGGAAGGCTTAAGGAGACCATTCAGTATTAATTTGTTCTTCCTTTCTTGGAGAACTCTGGAGCTGAAGGAGTGACAGAAAGAACAAGTTTCCTGTAGATGGATGGCTCCGAGGCGGTAAACGCAATTACTATGCCCATCAGTGATTGAAATTTTTTGGGAGCACTTAACACACTTTTGAAAACCCGAAGGTTTATGATCTTTGGACTCCTTCGACATGTTTAGTACAAACAGAACTTCTATAAGACAAAAGAGAGGACAAGGTCCTCTAACTTTAACGGGTCTCACCCTGTAAGAAAACTACATACGAAACACTCAACCGAAGACTAGGTCCTCTAACTTAAATGGGCCTAGCCCCGCGAATATAACTCACACACAGATAAGCAAACAACAGAGGACTGTGTCCTCTAACTTAAATGGGCCTAGCCCTGTTGAGGGAAAAAAACACCAGAAAAGTTAAATAGAGGACTAAGTCCTCTAACTTAAACAGACCTAGCTACTGGGAAACAGGAAAGAAGCTATGTCAGAAAAATACCACACATCGTAAATTTAAACAGCAGGCAAAAAACTAACCAATAATAGTATACTATTCTATTGAAAAACTAGAAAAAACAGGTCCTAACACAAAAGCGGACCTACGCTAAAAGGAAACTATGTCAAAAACTACCACACAGAAGGATACCACTCTGAGAACAAAAATGGGCCTAGAACGGCCAACACATTTTCAGCAATAACTATGAAAAAAATGGCAAAAACACACTACTATCAGTACCTATGGAACTATTACTACAACTATGTAAACTAAGCTATCTTATAAGCAGAAATATCAATCAAAACTATAATAGTAATGAAAAATATGGAACTAAACCACGGCCAAGCAAGAAGCACTTCTGAACTCGTAGAAGCAGCAAACGAGATCTGGGGATTTTTACTAGTGCACTATGGGATACCTACCCTGCCACGAGCCAACTAAGAGACTTTGAGCTTTGTAATTGGCTGAGTCGGAGAAGAGGATCAGCGCCAACCCATATATAAGAATGAAGGCGAGACAGGACTACAGCACATCAGATGTTTAAGAAATGGAGAATATTTCCGGTTAATACCTTACACACAGTGAAACTAGCTAGAAAAGATTTACAAACAGTGTGACAGTAAAAACCTTATTTATCAGGCCCTGTGAGGCAGACAATTTTAATACAACCATGCAGATTAGTTTAAAGCTATAAAATACAGTAAAAAGTATGCAGCAGACAATAAAAGTGCTATAAATATCTTAGAATAAGCAATAACTAGTAAAATAGGCAAGAAACAGGATACTTAATGTTACATATCACAGATCAGAGTTTTGCTCGGTGCCCCTCCTCTGATTGGCTCTGTGTGAAATGGCAGAAACACTCATAAGGTAACTTATCAACAGCAAAACTATGTATAATGAACGTATTTTTCATATTAGCGCCTACAAATATTTTTTAAGACTTGACAACACACACACACACACACACATATATATATATATATATAAATATGTACCTATATATATGATCTCCCTTTACAATCTCGAGATACTGAAAGCTCGAATTTCAGTATCTCGAACACTATAAAGTCGAACAGCCCACAATCCCGAAACACACAAACACGAAAAACTGAAATCCTGAACATTCACAAACCATACACCACACAACAAGCACACATTTCAACCTACAACACACAAACTACACAATCTTACACTACATCTACATGGGGCAAGCCCCCTCTACCCCCTACTTATATATACCAACTCTGAGATCACACTAACACTTAAGAAACGCATCCCTCACATGCAGACATTCCACACTCCCTCGCGCACACATACACATCACACATACACAAACACAACCTCCCTACTCTAACCCACACGCACAACTTACAATAAATTCACATACACTCACTTGCCTTCACTTCCGTAAAGCAACCCGGCATAACACTTCCCGTCCCATTGCTACACTGCATAAGCACGGATTAGAGCTATTCGAATTCTCGCTTATGCACATTCGAAATTTTACATTTTCGCCTTTATGGTCCCGAGATACTGAAATTTGAGCTTTCAGTATTTCGGGATTGTAAAGGGGAACTATATATATATATATATAAATCACAAGGAAACCAACATGGTAGCATAAAAAAACTTATAAGACTACAGAACAAGAATTACATATAGTCAAAACAAAACAATGAAGTTAAAATGTACAAAAATGCTCAATAAGAAGAAAGATAACTAGTCAATTTTTGTTAACAAAACCAATTCAGGTCACATTTTAAATTAGGTGGTAATAGATGTGATATTTTATTTATTTGACATCTGATTACCAGGAAAGTGTAACTCGGCATAAATCCAAGGTGAAAAGCTCCAACACACACACACACACGTGAGCTTAGAAGCATAGTAGTAAAAGAGTTAAAATAATTTATACAAATAAGATCAACAGAAGAAAAAAGTATGACTTCATTAGAGACAAGCACAAAACACACATGCACGCACACACACACATATTATGTATGTACACGCATGTAGGTATGTGTGTGTGTGTGTGTATGTATGTGTATATATATATATATATATATATATATATATATATATATATATATATATATACACACATACATATATACACACACACACGTATACATGTATGTATATATATATATATATATATATACACACACACACACACACACACACACACACACACACACACACACACACACACACACACACACACACACACACACATAAAATTATAGTATATCTGAATATTATGGAGAAAAGTAGCAATAAAGTACATGAAGTGTAGAAACAAACTTGACAGTAAAGTTTTATAGAGAAAGAAAGATCAAAGGAAGGTGCGAAAGAACATCACAAAAGAAGATTTAAATATGATGACACAGAAGGAAATAAGAGAGAAATGAGCGCTGACACTAAGAGCAGTAAGAGTTATAGTTGGAGCACAGTAGATTGCCAGGACGAAGGAGTGTGGAAGAGAAAGGCAAGAGACAGTGTGGAAGAGAAAAGTGTCTATATCATATCTTCGAAGGTTTATAACTTTGAACGTTTAAATATTGAATTTAAATGTTCGGTTATAAAACTTCTAACATATATAAAATAAAAAAAAGAAACCCAAACCTAGTAGCTTCCCTTTACCGCACTATAGTGCTATCTCGAAGATGGTATATTTAAACAGCGCGGGGTGTGGGGGGTGCAGGGGGGCTTGCCACATTGCCACAGATCAGCGGTTATCCAGTCACAAAAATTAACCGAAACTAGCAATGTTAATCAACACTATACCATTCCATACAAAATTATTTTCAGTATTAAAGAAAGCCTGGTATAATTAATAACAAATAACAGACCAGTAAAGTTGGTTCATTACTATCTGTGTATGGTAAACTGAGTGCAACTGTGACACTAGTAGATAAAAAGCAGCAACAGACTCTGGTAAACCAAAGAGTTTACTACAAGAATCAGTATCACTATTTGTTGTTTAGTATCCTTATCATCGGCTTAAAAGCAGTGGATCATACATGACTAAATAAATACATAAAAGGCTATAAAATACAGTGTGCATACTCATGTCACATGGTGTTTCAGGAGCACTAAACACAATTAAATTGATTGTACTTAGACAACGTGAATTTTAGTTAGAACAAATGCAATCCTTCTCAATCACTAGGAAATTAAATACCAACATATATATATTAAAAATCAAATGCCACAATTACAGGAAAAATGTCAGAAAAATGGAAATTTGGGTTTATTTACATACATAAATCTATTCTCTGACCATAAACAGTCAAAATTGTAACATCTTTTGGAACATAGTATCTGATTTGATGGGGCACTGCAAGTAGGTTAGTGTTGATCCTAATCCCACTAACATGTCTCTGATAAGATCAGTGAAAAGCAACATTCTTTTCCCCTAACAAAACACTCAAGACAATTACAGACAATATAATGCTATTATACCAAAAAATAAATGAAGGTATGAATAAGATAATGACCCCCACTAAAATCCTTATTCTTAGAGTTGCATAGATTTCTTAGGCTGGGAATGTTCTTCAAAATTGTTTCAAATCCAGTTCTCTTTGAATCTTCATTTTCAAGCTGCAGTATGTTGGTGTGACACAAGACCTGGCAATTTACTTTTAAAATCAAACAATAATGACAAGAAAAAGGATAGGTTTGTAACTAATGACCTTCCATGACACTGCAATAAAATTCCATGCATATAAGATAACAAGAAGTTATGTACTCACCATAACGTTCAATGTATGTAGTCCATCTCGTGGCTCCTACTCGGCAGATTTTTACTGGCTCAAAGTCTCTCACTGGCTGGGCTAAGAGGGTATCCCATGGTGCACTGCTCCATATCCCCAGATCTAGTTTTCTGCAAAACAACATATGTACTTCATACACACCTCACATCCATATAAACAATCACTAATGAAAGGGACTCAGCAGGTGACAACCTGTACTCCAAATCCTATACTCCAAATCCTCCAGGAAGGGGGAAGGTGGGAGGGTAAGTAAGAATGTGAGGCGAGATGGACTACATACATCGAATGTTATGGTGAGTACATAACTTCTTGATGTTATGTGGTCCTATCTCACCTACATTCTTACCCGTGAGACATCGTCCCTAATACCTACATCCTGGGTGGCTCATAGGAAAATACTCCTGAGAACTGTGGAACCAAAGGAAGATCTGCCCCTGGAGACCACGTCCAATTTGTAATGAGAAACAAAAGTGTGAGGAGAAGCCCAAGTAGCTGCAGCACATAGACACATCTATCTTGACAATCTAGCTTGATAGGCTGTGGATGTGGAAACAGCCCGTGTAGAGTGTGCCTTGACTGCAAATGGCAAATTTTTATCTCTTGCCTGATAGATGAAAGAGATGCAATTGGCTATCCATCTAGACAGAGTAACCTTGGATACCGGAGAACCCAATCGGTTTTCCGAAAAGGAGACAAAGAGTTGGTCAGACTTGCGGATATCTTTTGCCTGGTGTAGATAGAAGCGTAACTGTCTATGTACATCCAATTGGTGAAATCTAAATTCTGCCTTGTTAGAGAAGTGGGGAAAGAACACCGGCAGCTCAATGGACTGATTCATGTTAGACACGGAAACCACTTTAGGAAGGAACGATGGGTTTGGTCTAAGAGAGACCCTATCTTTGTGAAAGATTAAATATGGGGGTTTGATGGAAAGGGCTTGAATTTCCGAGACCCGCCATGCTGAAGTGATTGCTATTAAGAATGCTGTTTTCCATGTTAAAAATTTTAATTCCCAGGTAGCTGAAGGTTCAAATGGTGGTAGAGTAACGGCTTGAAGAACAAAATTGAGATCCCAGGGCATGACGGGTTCGGACACTGGGAGACGAACCAACAGGGTACCTTTAAGGAATGCTTTGCATAGTCTGTGTGCCATAAGACTAGGTTCATTCGCTACGTAGAAATTAGATATCGCCGCCAGCTGAACTTTGATGGTGGCTGATGCGGACCCCTGATAGAAAAGCATTGACAAGAACTTCAGAACTGAATCTATTGGAGCTGTGTAAGGATCGATACCTCTAGTATGAGCCCAGATGGAGAACCTTTTCCATTTGCTAGAGTAAATCTTTCTAGTGGATGGCTTATGGGAGGACGATAATATATGGACCACTTCCGGTGAAAAATTACGTCTGACTAGTGATGGAAGTGGAGTAGCCAGGCTGTCAACTGGAGTGTCCTCAGAGAGGGGTGGAACTGTCCCATGTGTGTCAGTAAATCTGGTAGAGGGTCCGGAATCCAAGGAGTGTCTACAACGTATGGTTGAAGAAAGGGGAACCATACTTGATGAGGCCAGTGTGGGGCAATCAGAATCATTCTGCTTCCCAAGGATTGCGCTTTCTGAATCACCCTTGAGAGAAGGGGGAAATGGAGGGAAAGCATAAAGCAGACCAGAGGGCCAATCGTGAACCACAGCGTCCCTGGGTGATTCCCCCTGTGGGGGGATCAGCGTGAAATAGTTGCTGCACTTCGCATTGAGAGGGCTGGCAAAAGGGTCACAGCAAGGCTGACCCCATCTGCTGAAGATTCGCTCTGTAACCAGGCAATTCAGGGACCATTCGTAAGGCATAAGTATTGCTCTGCTTAGCCTGTCCGCTATTACGTTGGACTTCCCCGGAATGTGCGTTGCCACCAGAAACTGTTGGGAAGCTATTGCCCAATTCCACACTCACATAGCCTCTCTGCATGGGGGGTAAGACCGTGTTCCCCCTTGCTTGTTGAGATACCACACTACTGACATGCTGTCTGAGTGTATCGCAATAGTCCCTAGAGGTAGAACTTCCTGAAGTGCCTGCAACGCAAGAAGCACTGCTCTCATCTCTAGGACATTTATATGCGAATGTATCTTGTGTTCTTGCCGCCACATGCCTTGGAGTGTCCTGTCGAGATAATGCCCCCCCCCCCATCTGGGAGGCGTCCGTGGTCACCGTGGCAACAGGGACAGGAGGAACGAAGGGCTTTCCCCCGTTCAAATTGTTGGTGCACAGCCACCAACAGAGGTCCTGCTTGTACCTGTCTGTGATTAAGATGAGATGAGATAGTGGGAGTCTTTGGAGAGACCATTGGACAAAGAGGAGCCATTGAAGAAGTCTCATGTGTAATCTCGCTAGAGGGACTAACATGATAGTCGCCGCCAGTCCCTAGGAGTTGTATAACCAGTCTTGCCTTCGTGTGTCTCAGGGGCATCAGTATATGAATTTGTCGTTGCAATACCGTGATCCTTTCTTGTGGTAAGAATGCTCGCATTTGAATGGTGTCCAACTCTGCTCCTATAAAGGTGACACGCTGTGAGGGCAATAAGGCAGATTTTTCCCAGTTTATCGTTATGCCGAATTGGTGACATAGACTGATGGTAGCGTCCCTGGTCTGAACTAGTTGATGCCTGGTGGGGGCGGTAAGGAGCCAGCCATCCAGGTATGGAAACACCTGGAATCCGTGACGTCTCAAGTGAGCCGTCACCACTGCCATACATTTGGTGAACAACCTGGGGGCTGTGGTGAGACCAAAGGGCAGGGCTCAAAACTGGAAGTGACTGGCTCCTAGCAGGAAGCGTAGGTGACTCCTGGATGCTTTGTCCATTTTGACATGGTAATAAGCATTCTTGAGATCGATGGAGCACATCTAAACTTCCTCTCCCAACAATGGGAGAATCGATTGTAGAGTGACCATACGGAACTTGGACTTGTGTACGTAATTGTTGAGTTGACTGAGATCTAGTATGGGTCTCAGGTCCCCTGTTCTTTTTGGCACCAAAAAGAATCTCGAGTAAGTCCATAATCTGATTTGGTCTGAGGGGACTGGTTGGATGTCTCCTTTTTCTAGCAGCTGGGAGACCTCTGAGGCTGCTTGATCCCTTTGACTGGGTGGAACATCTGGGATTCTTCTTATTGGCGGGGGTACTGAAGAGAATGGGATGAGGTAACCTCCGCAAACTATCCTTAGTACCCATCGGTCTTGGGTGATGCTCTCCCAGGCTTCCGGGTATAAGGAAATTCGACCCCCGACTGGCTCTGAATAAGCACAGTTGGGCACACCCTCAGGAATGAGAGTATGGACAGCCACGGAAGGAGTGGAGGTCTCCCAAATTGCGGGGTCCCCCTCTGCCTCTGGGGTGACGTCTCCCTGAGTAACCCCCTCCTCCCCTGCCTCTGGAGGGGGGTCCACCTTGTGCGGCAGGAAAAAACCTCTGTGATTTCTTGAACCACAACCCCCCCCCCCCACTGGGCCTTGGGATAAGGCCTAGAAGGAAGGGAAAAACGGACCCCTACGGCAGACAGGGTCTTTCCCTCTTGCTTGCACCTGGTGAGGATGTCTTTCACTTTGGTCCCAAACAAGGAGCAACCATCAAATGGGGCATCAGTGAAGGAAGACTTGAAGGCCTCCGCGAAGTGACACAGGAGCGGCCAAGCTTGCCTTCTAAGGGCGACCACTAAGCTCGCCGCCCTACTCGCTCCCTCGGCCGCATACGAGATGAGCCGCATGGACGAGTTAGCGATGTAGTTGAGGGTAGAAACCTGTGCGTTAACCATCTGAGCCACCACCTCAGGTATGTTACCTGCAAGAGTATCTCCCAGTTCTTTGAGGAGATCTCTCTGGAGCCGAGTGAAGTGAGATAAATAATTCAGCGACCGTAAAGTGAAGGTTGCTGAAGATAGGGTACGCTTCCTGTACCGGTCCATGATCCTAAACAGCTTGTTAGGAGGATGGACCGATGAGAAAGACTCTGCAACTTCCTTCTGGGTAGCTGCCGCCACCACCATGGCATCTACCGGGACTCCTTTTGATAGAAACTCTTTTCCCTGGGGTGCGGACAGGAATTTGTTGGGACGCCTGGGCATGGGCTCCACAGAATCAGGATTTTCCCACACTCTTCGACAAATGAGGTCAAGAAGTTCGTCGAAGGGTGGAGACACCCAGGAGGCAGAAGGTTGAGCGCCAAAAGCCTTAAAGAATACTGACTCCTCCTCGGAAGGAGTTTTGGACGGCCAGCCTCTTTGTTTCAGTATCTCCAGGATATCGGAGAAGGAAACATCATCAGAGGAAGACTTGGGGGACCCTTCCGATTCCTCGAGGTCAGTATTGGAGGTGAGAGACTCATCCTGGGAGTCTATGTGCTTCCTCTTGCACAATTTCTTTCTAGGAGGCTCCTCAGGTACGGACTCTGGGAGACCCTCAGAAAGTTGGGGACCACTCGTGGGGGTATCCTTAGGGCCTGGCGCTCTACTGTCCATGGACAGGTGAGTGTCAGAGGCTCTCGCCAGGGTGGTGGGGGACGGAATGACCAACCCGGATGATGTAGCTGATGATCTTGCCAGCGTGCTCCGCATGGCCTCGAAGGCAGGTCCTCCCGAGTCCGAGGACCGACCGGCCTCCGAGGCCACGAACGGGACCGGGGTCCCCCCAGCCGATGCACCGAGTGGGAGACTCAGAACCGACAGCTGTCCCGAAGTATCCCTCTCGGGCCCGACCGAAGAGACCTGAGTCCTGAACCCTGTGGACGGAACCGACATGGTCGGAGCCAATGTCGGCACCGATAGACCCAAAGGGGGTATCGGAGCCAGTGCAGGAACATCACTCGGAGCGGAGCATACCGGCTCCGACAACAAGGATGTGCTCGGAGGAGGAATCATCGAAACGGTCATAGAAACTGGCTCCAGAGCAGAGTGGGTCAGAGCCGAGAACAATTTGGCCAACACCGACGACTGCAGGAGCCTCTGCACTACCCTATCAACATCCAAATCAGAAAGCCTGGAGGATTTGGAGGAGAGCGATGGAGATTGGGATCTCTTGTCCGATGAACCATGCTTGACACTAGGCGACCGGCTCCGAATGGGCTCAAGAATAATGGGAGCCGACGCCGATTCAGTTAACACTGATACCTCCTGTGGCCCCCAGGACAGTGGAGCCGAGGAGGTAGAGCCAAAACAGTAATCTTCTCTGGAGGCTCCGAAGTGGCAGATGGAGCCGGAGACCTTTTCTTAGACTTGGAAGTTTTAGACTTAGACTGAGTACTAGAAGCCGAATTTATAGCTTCCTCAAATAACTGTTTCAAAAGTCCCTTTAATATTAATTTGTTTTTTCTCTCCTGGAGCATGGCAAAAGCTACACGACTCCTGTAAATGAATGGCTCCGAGGCAGTAGACACACACAGAGTGCCCATCTGTGATGGACATTTTATATCCACATTTGGAACATTTCTTAAAGCCAGAAGGCTTATGTTCCTTCTGATGTTTGGACATTTTATAATTAACGTTAGTGAAACACCTAGATGCAACTTACAAAAAAGGGTGGGAAACACCACACAATTTAGAACACCAGAAAAAACACCGTACTAAGCAGACTGAGAACCTCTAACTGAAATGGTTCACACACAAGATAGACACACCAGGAAAACAGTACTAACCACACACAAAGAACCTCTAACTGAAACGGTTCTTCTGGGTATTACACAGGAAAAACGCAATGACCAAAGGTTTATCCAACAACACGGGAGGACTAGGTCCTCTAACTAAAACGGGCCTAGCCTGCTGGAACAGTTAGGGATACCAAAACAACTAACACTCTCAAGCATTGAAAACACACATACAAATTTAGCGATCAACAACAAGAATAGCTATTAAAATAGCTTTTGGGTCTGTACTAACAACATTCTCAAAGAGAAATAGCAATAAAGAGGGTACTTAGCCACAGCCAAGTGAGACCACGTCCGAGCTACACAAGCGGCAAACGAGATCTGGAGATATGGAGCAGTGCACCATGGGATACCCTCTTAGCCCAGCCAATGAGAGACTTTGAGCTAGTAAAAATCGGCAGAGTCGAACCCATGGGTAAGAATGTAGGTGAGACAGGACTACATAACATCCTCTAATTTGAATGAAATCAAAATGAACTAACATTTACACTGGAGAGAGAGAGAATAAAAATATGGATTACTGTACTACTGATAGCCAACTTCATAATCCATGAGCCCTAACTATTTTTACCATAAAAAATGAGAGCTCAGCTATCACATTTGTTGAACCCCATAGAAAAAATAATGGTTACAGATATTCATTTTTGTCCAAGGTGTTCAAATCAAACATTTACATTGATATAATCCTCAAACTAGTTTGCAAAATAGTGTGTCATAGCTTATTAAATGGACTGATGTGTGTGTAATTACCAGGGTGCTCGTATGAAGAGAGGGGAGAAAAAAGATTATTTTCCAGCTGTAGTTTCAATTCTACTCGGATGAATTTATGCCTGATCATTATTTGTAAGTCTGTTAAGATATAAGGTGCCATTGCCACTTCTGCAAAGAACTAATTACATTTGTTAACCAAAAACAGACACAGCAACTCTACTGGATTTTATGCAAATTTTGTAGCTTGTATCATACTCATTGGTATATGAACATTAAAACTCACAATACTCGCCTCAAATAAACAGTAGGTAACAAGTAAAAGAAGCACATTCCAGCATTACACAGTAATAGATATGCAAATTAGACCACTCACTGTACTAAGGAATCCTACAATTACGATTTTAAAAATTTGCATAGCTATAAATACCGCCATCTTTATTAGCATTATCAATATATCTTAAGCAATGAAAAGGTAAAGCTGAGAGTAAAAATTAAAGTACTGTTTTAACCATAGTAGTCAAGAGATCACTATATTAGCGCAGACAAAAAAAGAACAGTTTGTAAATATAAATTAAAACCAGTACATCTAATTCAGAAATGTTTTGAGAAAATTAATTCATGTTGTAGCACATCCTTGACTTCTTAACTTTCTATACCTTCAAATTCTATCATCAGACACCGTATTGAGGAATTATTTTGGCTTACTCTTCTTATATGCCAGATACTTTTCTTAGTATCCTATCAAATTTCTACCACTCATTTCAAAACCACATCATGTCTCCTCTGAAGAGGAGCCATAAAATCAATGGGCTCATCCCAGTAGAAAAAATGAAATAAATAAATAATCTTAGCTATAAACCAAACCCCTTTTCATAAGCACTCTATAGGCAATGTAACTGCATCAAAATAGTATAGTCTCACCTGAAAATGTTGTCAATGACTAAAAAGATCGCTGGGTGATGGACTGAAGCTTGAGGCTAAAATAAAATAAAAAAAAAGGGGTATTAACCTTAACCACAAAAAATAAAATGTAAAAATGTAGAGAAGAGTAAAATGACTACAGGATCACTCATGCATAAACAAAATGTACAGTACAGTAAAATAATGGATAGGAGAGTACTCACCAAATCACCTGATCTTCAACAGGGCCATCTGCAGTTGATTGAATGAGAGCAGATAGATCTTTTTTTGACCTAGATTTTTCCACACTAAGTATGCTCAGCCTCATTTCCATGTAAACAGGGTGAGATGAGCCTCCACCTCTGGGCCAGTAATCAAGGTGCCTCAATCCTCACCACTGGGACCAGAGGGGGATGTTCACTGGGAGGATAACAGGTATACATACAGTATCTCCAGATGCTGCTCTCTGCATCAAGCACCGTTTCCCATAAGAGCAAACAGGGAACACAGTTAGTCCGGGGTTGATTTCTCTCTCTTTTTCCAGATCCCCAGTAAGACTCCCCACTGGCACAGCTATAGAGTTGAAACCTCAGCTGAGTGTCCAAGCCAAGACCTCCAGCACCCTCTTTGCCCAACCAGTGCTTCGTATCCCTGCCCAAGTAGTTGACACATACCTGGGAAAGGCTGGCACAGGTTTACTAGCTATGCCTCTTCTGCCCAGACTAGAATGTAGTTATTACTGCCACCAGCTACCTCTTTATCAGCTACTTTAAGGCCCTTAACAAAGGGTGCCCAATCTTAGTATGTAATGTTACTATCAATACAAATGGTCCTTTGACTATGAGCAAGGATATTAGGAGCGGCTCACACAGTGTCACCAAATAAATATGCAAATACTCTCAAAACTTAAATATCTCTACAAAGATCAGCCACAATGAAAGGTTTAAATATATTTAATAATAAATAGTAAAAGAACAAGAAAATACTAAGTATATATTTACAGTGACATCAGAGTTTAAAATAACAGGAAATATTTAAAATAACATTGAAAAACAGGCTCAGACAAATAAAGAAAAACAACATCTAAGCGAAGCTTCACTATATTTCCGATGGAATCCAAGAGAATTATTATTCCCTACTTACTTAACAGAGCAAGGCAGATGATGTGGTGAATGGACCTTCTTGTTGTCAGGTCTAAGACAGAATACAGAATGCTCAGTTCTCACTGAGAGACTTCTTAAAAATAATGTCTAAAATATCACTTCTGAAATAGCTTGCAGAATTACATCACCTCTGGTCACCTGACTTCTAGTTCCCATGCAAACCCACATTGCTGGAAGCCGGCAGGATTTAGCACCTACCTGTAAAAATACACACACAAGGGCTTTTGCTCAGATCTTTGGCGGGTGTTGGAATTCATAAAACAATTTCATACCTCCAAACTTCCAGAGTAGTAATTAGTTCACCTCAAAGACAATACAGAACGCTTCCTAGTACAGATTTTGTGTATCTGGTTGCATTGAAACCTGTGAGATACCATCTTCATGGCCTAGCCCGTAAAGTGATTTAATTTCTAACATATTTTAAAGTTTGCTAGACTGACAGTTTTCTCTGTTAAAACATATATGTTTAAACAGTTACAATAGTGCATGCACTGTATATTTCTGTTCTCTCCAGTAGGGCACACTGTGGATACATTTCAAATACAAGCACTTTACAAATACCTTTTCACCTTAAACATCTGTACAAATCAGTTTGAAATACACATGGCATACGGTTCTAATACATTTGTAATACAAGGATCTTGTATAAATCAGTTTGATATTCACAAATGACATATAATTATTTACAAAACTCCAGCTAGCTGTGCTGGCAGTACCTCCTAGCATCACACAGGGCATACTAACATCTATACTTGTGGGGTGATCAGCCCAGGATTTCCAGTTCTTAACCTTATCCTGCATGGGGGCATTACATAAACAGCAGCACAGTTGACACCTCACAGCAAGAGGTTCTCTGGTTTGATTCTAGACTGGGGTACCTTCCGTGAGTAGTCTGCATGTCTTCCCTGTGTTTGTGTGGGCTCTCACTGGGTGCTCCAGTTTCCTCTCACATTCCAAAGACCTGCAGTACATGGACTGGACACACTAAATTAGCCACAGATGTGAGGGTACATGTTTATGATATCAAAGAACAGCCTTGGCAGGGCTAGCCACCTGGTGGAGTGAACACTGGCTCTAGATGACAGTCACTGTTGATGTGACACTCTGACCCTATAACCAAAAATGGGAAAAAGGGGGCTACAGATGGATGAATAGAACAAGGACATAAATCCAAAAGACTCTAAACAAGGTTGGGGGTTGGCATGATGGTTAAGGTGTTTACCTCACAGACACAAGATACAAGGTTTGATTGATTCTCATCTTTGAGAGGGATACCGGATAAGCTTAAGATGGCCCACAAATACAACTAGCCTACTACTTACCTATGAACCTAAGCGATAACCTCTATTATATCCTTCCATCCACAACGCCTTTTCCCCATTTTTGCACACGGTGTCAGGTGTCACTTCGAGAGTGACAATCATCTAGAGCCAAAGTTTAGCTGGGAAAATGCCCAGCAACAAAGTGAAAAAGAACATGGGCAAAAGGTGTCCCCCTACATTTATATCACATATATTGCTCAATGTGCTTTAGATTGACCAATGGGAAGAATCCTAAGCAGCATTTCCAAATACCCTACAAAGGAGCACGGGAGTCAGGAACAAGAAAGGCAATGCAATGAAAAAGATATGAATCCTGAAACACTAGACTGTCAAAAGAAGCACTCCTGTACAGCAAATCTAAAATAAATTGCTCGGTAAAGTTATGCACCAAAATCTAAGTGGCTGTAATTGTCTGGTATGGTATCCATAATGCATATTCCTAAAGCAAACATTAAAAGCACCCATAGCTTTGGCAAGATGTCCTTGACAGCATCTGGAAATGAATGGTTAACAGAAGATCATTATCAGCCTGGTGACAGAACACAAAATATTTGGCAATCTACTTGGGAAAAGAAAGAATCTCTTTGCAGACTGTATTTCCCTCTTTAATTGAGGCAAGTCATTTTGAGCTCAAGCACCTTTTGAAACCTGAATCTACATTGACAATGAATATTCAAAACATGTTACATACAATTTCACATCCCTGGATTCTGCACAGTCAAGGGTACTCAGCCAAAAGCCATCCAGTAAAAAGTAGTGGCTGATGCTGTACCCTCCACTTAATATAATCAAATCTGAGGTCATGCTACATATGGGAGAACAGAACGATGCCACTATGGGTTTTTCACTGGCTATCTTGTTTTTTAGCTTCTATTGTACTTCTGAATGCATGTCACTCAATCACGCTTCTTAACCCTACTCTGTACCCGCTCCAATGACGAAGTGACTGACAAACACAGCAGATACCATATTTGTTAAGAAAGAAGAATCTGTACAAAAAAATACAAAGGTAAAAGTTGTAAAAGATACGCTTCAAGCTCACTGAAGTAACAGGCATGAAAGACAAATAGTTGAATATGTCAACCATGAAATTCAAGTCCTAAGGATGGCATGAATGATTATTAGCAACTGAAGATGGAGCATGTCCTTCAATATCTCTTTAACCAGTCTATGGTGAACCATGATATTGTCTTCCATAAAGTCATGATGTAATAAAATAGTAAAAATGTGCTCTATGAATATGAAACAGAATGGGCCAGGTGTAGCAAAGACAGAATAAAAAAGACATACCAAACGAATCTTTCGCTTCAGTATTCACAAAGAGAAGCAAAGTGAGGGAACCATACTGTGAAGGAGGCATGGCAGATTACAGAGGACAGTGGACGACAGACAGGGAGGAAGTTCAAAGGGAGCTCGTTGCCCTTAGGGAAGTAAGGGGGATAAAATATTAGAAACAGAAGGGTTATAGGTTCATAGGTAGGTACTAGGCTATTGGCCCTAGGGCCTATATAAGCCTAGCCAAAAAATGTACCCTGGCTTTTGCCACCCAAGAAAATTATTTTCCTGCGCCCCTGTCGAGCAGAGCCACAGAAGTGATCCCTGGGATGAATTTCCTATTTCCCATCCAATCATCAAGATACTTCCCAGATTCCACAAATGATCTGGTCATTATGTTCACAGACCCACAGATACTCAGCAGATCACTGACTAGTGGAGGAGTGTCAGAGGACTTGAAGACAAGTGTGGTACCTTTGCATGAAGGGTGCAAAAATCTGAGGAAATACCGGCCTATTAGTCTATGCAATTTGGTAGAGAAAGTTATTTAGAGAATCCTGAGGGGAAGGTTGGCAGCAGTTCTAGAGGACAACAGTGTGCATGACATAACAAACATATGTTTAGGGCCAGAAGGTACTGTTATTCCAACCTGATCCAAGTTCTTAAAATGACTACAGGTGAACTTGACAGGAGGAGCACCAATATATGCTGTCTTTCTAAGCTTCAGCAAAGAGTCTGACTCAATCTCACACAGGAGATTTATAGGAAAAGATGGAGTGGGTGGATCCAGTACCAAGAGTTTGGAACTGGATAGCTGTGTGGCTGAATGGAAGGACACAGGTTTGTATGAGAGGGACACTATCAGGAATTAGGAAAGGGAATCATGGAGTACTGCAAGTGTCTGTTCTGGGTCCAGTACTCTTCAGTGGGTTTGACTCAAGACATGAGAGAAGACAGAACTGGATCAATCTCTTTGCTGATGGGGAATGACTCAATAGAAGGATCTGAAAAAGCTGAACAACTGGTCAGAAATGTGCCAGCTGCGTTCAGTGCAAAAAGTGAAAAATGGCCCACTTAAGCCGCAACACACAGCTGCAAATAATCCACTTTAGTAGGTCATCAGAAAGTACAGTTGTGTACACTTACCATAAATGTAGATGTTAGAGTGTCTTCAATGTTGCAGTCATCACTGTAGGGTTCTTCCTGCCGGCAGGCAGCCCTCGGTCGGCCAGAATCCCAAAGTCTGGGTCTGGCGTCGGCTGTGCACTCACCCTCCCTGACGTCAGAGCGCCAGGGGTATAAAGCTCCCAGCTGACGCCATGCTCTCCAGTCTTTCTTGCCCCAGATGTCAGGTGGCCAAAAGTAAAGGCTAAAAGTATGACAAAAATGTAACATACAACAAACCCCATACCCTGTAGCAAATACACCTCTGAAGAAGGGTGAAGCAAGTGATCACACCAATAAAAGTATAAGAGGGGACAGGAGGGTGGGTAACCCAGACTGCAACAGTGAAGACATTCGAACATCTACATTTACGGTAAGTGTACACAACTGTACTATGTTCATCGTGTTTCACTGTTGCAGTCATCACTGTAGGGTTGAATCCCAAAGCAGAAATAAAGGGTGGTGGTTACTGAGTAGAAGGGGCGGCTAGAAGGCCTTGCAAGACTGCAGAAGCAAAGCCTGCCCTAGACTTAAAATAAAGAGGGAGATTATAGTGCTTAGAGAAAGTATGCACTGAACTCCAAGTTGCAGCTTCCAAAATATCTTTGGTAGGTACTCCCCTGAGAAAGGCAGCTGAAGTAGCAGCAGCTCTGGTAGAGTGAGTCCTAATTTTTCCTGGAATTTGCTTTCCATGATGAGAGTAACAAAATCTGATTCCATGAGCAATCCATTTAGAAATGGTCTGTTTTGAAATAGCTTTGCCTTGGGAATTTGCTGCTGCATAAGAAACAAACAGTTGTTCTGTTTTCCTGATATCCTTGGTTCTGTCCAGGTAAAAGCAAAGCTGCCTGTGCACGTCCAAAGAATGCAAGATCCTCTCCCCCTTATTTTGTGGATTAGGGAAAAAAGTTGGCAGGTGAATAGTTTGGTTTAAAGCCATTTTAGAAACCACTTTAGGCATGAAAGTAGAGTTAGTCCTCAAAGAAACCCTGTCTTGATGAAAAATAATGTAAGGTTCCACAGCCATGAGCGCTTGTAACAACGAGACTCTCCTGGCTGAAGTTAAAGCCAGTAGGATAACAGTCTTCCATGATAAATACTTTATATCAGATGTGGCAGCAGGCTCAAAAGGAGGCAGAGTAAGTTTTTCCAGGACATAATTGGGGTCCCAGGCAGGAATGGGTGGTGTCCTAGGGGGCCTTAAATTCTTTGCTCCTCTGAGATATTGTTTCAGAAGTGGATGTGAAAAAATTGGAGGATCTGTATTATAATGTGCAGAGATAGCTGAGGCATGTATTTTTATGGAGGAAAAAAATAAACCCTTATGCAACATATCTGTTAGGTAATGTAAAATCAATGGAATATTTGGAATGTGAGGATCTGATTCCTGAGCATGCATCCAGGTGCAAAATCTCTTCCATTTACCTTCACAAGATTTCCTAGTGCTAGGCCTTCTGGCTTCTAAGATAACATCCATGACCTGTTTGGAAAGGGTAGTATTAACCATAGACCCTGAATACGCCAGGCTGCCAGGCTGAGAGTTTTTATATGAGAGTGCAGGACCTGGCCCTGATGATGAGACAAAAGATTTGGAATCTGAGGTAGAATCCAAGGAGGTTCCTGGGATAGATTTATCAGTGTTGAGTACCAAAATTGTCGAGGCCAATTCGGGGCTAGAAAGATCAGCTTTGGTTTGTCCTGTTTTATTTTTAATAACACCCTTGGTAGAAGAGGTAGTGGTGGAAAGGCATACCCCGAGATGTTCCTCCAACTGAATGAGAGAGCATCCACTTTCCATGCTAGCTTGTGATATGTCCTTGTGCAAAAAGTCTGTAACTGGTAGTTGTGGGGAGATGCAAATAGATCTATGTCCGGGCAGCCCCAGGCTTCTGTAATCATCTTGAATATTTGAGTGTCTAGCATCCACTCGTGTGGGTCTGACAGATTCCTGCTCAGGCTGTCTGCCAGAGTGTTTTGTTTCCCTGGCAGGAATTGAGCTTGTAGGTCCACTTTGCAAGCTAGTGCTGTGTTCCATAGAGTCATGGCTAGTCTGCAAAGGGGGTGGGAATGTGAACCCCCTTGCTTGTTTATGTACCACATAACTGTGGTGTTGTCTGTCCATATCAGTAGCTGCCCTGGTTGTAAAAGATCCCTGAAAGCCAAGAGGGCATTCTGCACAGCTAGCATCTCTTTTAAATTGATATGTAGATGCTTCTGATCCTCTGTCCCAAAACCTTGCAGGCCTTTCCCCTGCAAGTGGGCTCCCCATGCATAATCCAAGGCGTCCGTGGTTATCACTTGGTAGGCTGGAGGTAGACTGAAGGCTTTCCCTTTGTTTTGAAGACATGCCATGGCCCACCAATCGAATTCCTTTTGCAGGCAAGGCAAGACAGCAATCTCTGTTTTTAGACTGTGACAATGCTGGGACCATATGCTTTTTAGGTACCATTGTATCTTCCTCATATGCAGTCTTGCATATGGTATGAGTAGGATGCAGGAAGCCATGTAACCCAAAGCCTGCAGGAATTTCCTTGCAGTTAGCTGAGACATTAACGCCAGGCTTTTGAAAGTTGAAGCCAGCTGTAGTTGTTTTTCTAATGTCAGGAATGCCATCTGGGTTGTTGTGTTTAAAAGAGCACCCAGGAAAGTTATCTGTTGAGTGGGTGACAAATTTGACTTTTTTACGTTCACATTAAATCCCAGGTACTTGAGTAGATTCTGAACAAATTCCAGGTGCTGGAGTAAAATGTCCTTGCTGTCTGCTTGAATAAGGCAGTCGTCCAGATAAGGGTAAATTTGAATTCCCTAGAGTCTGCAGTAAGCTACAACTGGTGCCAGGCAATTGGTAAAGACCCTGGGCGCAGTAGACAGGCCAAAGGGCAGCGCAGAGAATTGGTAATGTTTCGAGCCTGCCTTGAACCTGAGGTATCTTCTACACTCCTGTCTGATAGGAATGTGTAGGTAAGCCTCCTTTAAATCCAGTGTCACCATCCATGCATTTTTGCTCAACATTGGCAGGAGCTGCTGCAGAGTAAGCATCTTGAACTTTGGTATCTCCAGGAAAGTATTTAAGACTGACAGATCCAGGATGGGTCTCCAAGTATTTTGCTTTCTGGGAACTAGAAAGAGTCTTGAAAAAAAGCCTTGTCCCGTCTCTGAATTTGGAACCAGTTCTATGGCGCTCATAGCCATGAGGGACCTCACCTGTTTTAATGCCTCTGCCCATTGAGTTTTTGTTAGGTCTGGCCATCCGTTTGGTTTTGGTAAGGTGTGAAAGTGGAATTTATAACCTCTTAAAACTACATCCAGAACCCACTTGTCTTGGGTTATGTAAGTCCAATTTCGGTGAAAAAGAGAAAGTTTTCCTCCCAGAGGAGCTTCCAGGAGAGAGGTTCCTGGAACCATGCAGGGGGAGTCATTCAGCCTGTTTCCTATAAGGTTGAGACCTATCTTCTCCACCCCTGGGGGTGGAAGCACTCCACTGTCTAGGTCTATAAGAGGTCTGTGCTTGGGCCCTCCCTCTGGGGCGCCTATATCTACCCCTCTGAGGCCTGTCCAAGCTGGGAAAGGACCAATTTTTAGCTGACCAATTTCTGCTAAATCTAGGAGGCTGAACTTGTAAGAAATCCTTAACCATTTGCATGGATTTTGCCTTATCCTCCATTTTCTTTATAACCTCTTCAGCCTTAGACCCAAACAAAACATTATGTCGAACAGGAGCCTCCAGTAACTTTGCTTTCACTTGATCAGGCAAATTTTGTTCCTTTAACCAAGCATGCCTTCTAATGACTGTGCCAATGGCAGCCGCCCTGCAAGAGGCCTCCAAAGCATCAAAACCACAGTGTAAGGTATGTTTCCCCACCTGCTTAGTAGCATGCATCAAATCATGTAATTCCTTATTGTCTGCACATGCAGAAATGGTACCCAGTTTTTGTTTCATAACAGACAAAAGGTATTGCTGATATTTCAACATATGAAATTGACAATTTAAAGCCCGAATAGATAAAGTAGAAGAAGTGTACAGTTTTTTTGCCCCATCTCTTCAAAGCTCTAGAATCCTTATCTGACGGAATAGGGTTCTTAGCAGTGGCGGCCTTAACACCCTTAGGACCCTGAGAAATGGTTTCTGGATCAGCAGTAGGATTTTTATAGAGAAACTGGTGGGAGTCAGGGACTCAGTAATATCTTTCAGGCTTAGCAGGGGCCGGAGGAAAGGAGTCAGGAGTTAAATTAGACTCAGAAAAGACATCATCCACAATATCCAAAATAGGAGGAATAGTCAGGGGTCTGTGTTGGGGAAGAAGAAGGAAATCCCTAAGCCTTCTCTTAGATTCAGAGTACTCCTGTCCTTCCCAGTGAAAATGTACCCTCATGTCATGTAATGTTTCCCCAAATGAATAATCCTCAGGAGGAGAAGCTGAAGGAATGGATTCCTCAGCATCAGAATCCTCATAAGGAGGGAAAGTATAATCCTGCTCAGAGGAAGGCACTGAAGAGATAGATGCCTGATCAGAGGATTCATAATCCCATTCTTGTCTTGGCCTTTTGTCTGGATGGGGATGTGAACCCCTAATCATAGTTAGCAAGTCCTCCGCCATTTTAAGCATTTGTTTTTGAGATTTAGGTCCCGGATCAGAGGAGGCCTGGGCTTGAGTCTTTGTTTTAGAAGGAGTCTTTGCCTTTGTCTTTGCCTTTACCTGAAGCTGCGTAGGCCTGAAAACCCCCCCCCCGGAAGCCGGTACCTGCACAGCGGCTCTGGACCCATCCAAGGGAGCATTATCAGAAGGTCCTGCACCTGGAGTATTAGAAGGCCTAGTTGGCTCCTTGTAGGAGTTCGTTTCGGCAAGCGGTTCTGTAATGGCCGACGACAGGGGCTGCAAAAGTGCCTCACTGATGACGGCCGAACCGGCAGCTGGCTCTGATTGTAAGCTGTCGTCTGATTTGGACCTCAGAGGCCTATCCTTATCCTTGCGCCTTTTATGAACTCCGGTAGTCGGAAGCGTGTCCGACGACATGTTATAATTAAATCGCCTCCCAAAGTAATGAAAGGCAAAATCGTATCTCCGTTTAATAGTACGTTGATTAAATCTAGCACAAAACCGACAACTAGCTATGTCGTGGTCAGGGCCTAGACAAGGAATACAGTAAGAGTGAAAATCCTTATGAGGTATTTGCTTCCCACATGAAATACAATTATTAACTTTTTCTGACATCGGTCTGGAGCAAGAAAAAAGTTTCCCCAATGGGGTACTTAGACATGTCTTCGGTATGAAGAACCAAAAATAACAGGAGTCAGCCGACCGGCACTTGCGAACTGCTTCCACCGCGCGGCAAGAAAGACTGGAGAACATGGCGTCGGCTGGGAGCTTTATACCCCTAGTGCTCTGACGTCAGGGAGGGTGAGTGCACAGCTGACGCCGGATCCAGACTTTGGGATTCTGGCCGACCGAGGGCTGCCTGCCGGCAGGAAGAACCCTACAGTGATGACTGCAACAGTGAAACACGATGAACATCAGGAATACTCAGTGTACATGTCTGCCTAAGAATAAGAAAACTGTATCCACAGATATCCCAGCCTAGAAAGAGTCAGAAGGAGATAACTGACATTTTAACTCTTAAGATAGGAGGTATGTACTGGTCTTATATACAGAATCCAACTACATGCTCTGGAATTAAAATACTTCAGTTTGCAGGACAGTGCATGTCGGCTATAGCACTAGGGATTAGAGGCTGTGCTTTTGTCTCGTATAAGCAACAGATGGTTCTTCTGGATAGTAATCCCTGACAACCATTTGATTACCCCATGCCAGACACTGAAGTGCATGAGAAAATCTAATGATATAGTGAGGCCAGCTGAAGGCCCACTGGGTGCAACAGGTCCTGCTTAACCTTTATAGCTGAGCTAATTCCAATATGGAAATTTTAAAGGAAATTGTGTATCTTAGGATTTCGAAAGTCGAAAATGACATTCCCGGGGCTTAAACATTATTTTAAAGGTGATTATTAAGCATCAGTTTCAAGCAGCAAATTCTGTTACTCTGAAGTTTTTTGTCTTTGGTTGTTGGAACCTTATAGGACACTCCTCGTTTTTCTTTTCTGAGAATGGTCCAGTAATTCCAGTCTGGGGAGGGGGGCAAAGAAAGTGGACCACCACAAGGACCAAGTTCAATCTGACAGACATCCTACTTAGTACACTCCAGGATTTCACATAAGACAGCTTAGAAAACACTGTCAACTAGTTTCTTATCACAAAAACAATGCCAAAGACCAGTGCAGTCGTACCTGTAGTCATTGGGAATAGCATCACAAGAGTTCAGAGACAAACGTGGTGAACCTAGTAAAAGCAGAAGGGCTAGTTATGACTTGTCCTTGTTCTCCTTTATCTTACCTCTTTATAGGACTATCAGGCCTTATGGAATGGACCTTCCAGTATATCAGCTGGTCTCACTCCATCACGGCCCGCCTGACAGAGCTGATGTAGCTCTCAGACTTCTTATCACAGTGCACTGAGGTTGCTAAATTGAAGCGCTTTCATTTTTGTATCCCTCAGTGCTGCACTCTAGAACAAGTCAAAATTATTTATTTCTTTGGTACCCATGCTTGCAGCAGATACACTTGGATATACTTTATAGGTAAGGAATGTAGGTATTTTCCAATGTCACTTATGATGATGAGATGAATTTCATGAAGAAGGCATGTACTTAACTGGCTCAGCTCTCCAAGCACAAACTGTATGTTATTTGGTTTACAGTGGGTGGTCTCACTAGACATCACAGCAAACTGGCAATAAAAAGAGGTAGCATATACTAATGGCCAAAGACTGCAAACCACAATGCCATAAGGAAAAAAAATGCTATTCTGACAATAAGCAAGAGAGGGCACACACTTCCCAGACTGGAAAGCGATCAACTGTGAGGCACCAAAGTGGGTTAATGGCAAGGTATTTAACTCACAGGTAAAGCATATGGAAGTCAGTACTGACTTACTGACTTCCAGTCACTGCATATATAGAGTTTGCATACTCTCTCTGTTTGTATGAGTTTTCTCTGGGGACTCTGGTTTTCTCCCAGCTTCTAAAAACTCACAGGTTGACTGGTTACATTAAACTGTCCATACATACTGCATTTTATTTGCCTGACCAATCTAACTAGCTAATAAATGTTAAACAGACACAGAGATTTGAGCAAGTTCTTGTTAACCTACAAAGAAACTCTTGGCATGCACCAGGAATCTTTGTAAGGAATCATAACTTTATGACCAGGCAACTAGAATAGTGTAAAACCTACCATATTTTCAAGTAAAAGACAGTAGTGATGTTTCCACTAACTTCCAGCAGATGAAACAGCAAACGCCTATCCTCCTCTTATCGAGGAGAGGCCCAAAACTGTATATTACTTCAGCACCCATGTGGTGCATTCTCTCAAATGCATGTAATAACAAAGTATCAAAGAAAGAAAAAAAAACAAAAAACAAAGATGGTGTTAGATGCCGACTTCTGCAACACTTTCACTTCTGCTTAACATCTCATTCATAATCCTTATTGCCATCTATCTAATTTTGTAGTATAATTTTATACACACACTGCTGATAAACTACTATTTTTTTTAATTTCTCCAAATCTTTGGGTTTCTAATATTATGACCAGAATCTACCCCATTCCCAAGTCAAAGCATGATTAAAGTTCATGAAATTAATATTGTTTCAGTCTTTGACTGCAGCACCCGCAATGTGCCCAGTAATGACTCCTTCTGCAATTCGTATAGAGTTACATGTATTGGTAACATATCTAAATACGATTGTAGATTCGTCTTTGTATGACTTGCTGCTCCTAATGCTATTTGGAATTGTCTGGGCATCTTTCTTCCAAATTGCTCTCGTTTCTGCCTGCAAATCTTGATACTTTATGAATTTGTGTCTCTTGGTACACAAGACACTGTAGTCACTTGTGAAGAGATGCAATGATCAATGTTACATTTGTCTTCTTTTCATGGACCACTATATCTGGTTTTCTTACATCTGTCTTTTGAACTGTTGGTAATGGGTGATCCCTTGTGATGTAAACCTCATAATTTTCTATGATGCTTTGTGGCTCATGTTTCCAGTGTTTTTCAGACACTTCAATACCATAATCTGCACAACCTCAGTGCAACAGTCTTGCCACGTTACTATGCCTTTCAGTATAAAATCCTTCTGCCATTAGTATGTTACAACCAGCAACGAGGTGTGTGACTGTTTCCAATTCTGTTTTACAAACAATACATTTGTCTGTTTCTCCCAGATGTTCAATGGACTTTATAAACCAACATGTATGTAGCACACTATCTTGGGACGCCAATATTAACCTTTAATCTTTTGGTTTGAATTCACCTTAGCTTAACCATTCCTGTGTTCGATCCTGAGCAACATGAGGTTCTTCCATAATTTTTCTATACTTACAACTATATTTATGCATTTTCCACATTTCTTGCCTTCTCATCTGATCCTTACCTTATATGCTTTCTTTTGTGTTTTGGCACACTCAGTTGCTCCCTGATTTCTATCTACTACTGGTTTGGTTTCCATTCCTGTTTGACACCGATATACATCTGCTAGACTAAGCAGGGAAGTCATCCTAGATTTATTCTCCTCATGTTTCAAAACTTTCACTACATTTGGGTATTGTGAGGTCAGCAGATATTTGTGCAGTCCCACAATTGCGGATCTATACATGCAATCAATTTCAAGGAGGCCCATACCTCCTTCAGAATGGGGAATATATACTACTAATACTCCTAACTACTAAATGTATTATTGACTGACTAGTAGATTAGGAATATTTAAGATTTGCAGCTACCATTTCAGTAAATTACTATGTCTTATTGATTCCTGCTGTCTTCCCAAGTTGTGGTTTAAATGGGTCAATTTTATATCAGTGCACTACCCCAGTTAATAAACTTTAATAAATAATGTGGAAATTATGTAATACCAAAGAGAAAAAAAGGAACTAAATCTTTGCGGAAGCTCTCAATTAAAATCTACCGAAACAGCAGAGACCTCCAAGGCAGAAATGCACTTGACCACCACAACACAACACTAATCAAGAGGCACATAACTCTCATAAATAGTACTCAACCAAAGCCCTAAGGCAAAAAAGCATGCCCAACACACTAGTCATAGGTGATGCGATAGTGAGGCACAGTGATGTCCCACTCACTAGGCTGAATAAAGAGAAAGTAACAGTCAGCTGCCTGTCAGGTGCCAGGATCTGCCACATAATGCAGCAATTCGGGTCCCTCAACAGCAGGTACAAATATGACTCTGTCATTGTACGTGGGTGTGAATGACCTGAGACGTACCTCCCTGGACTACATGAAAAGAGACATGGAGGAGCTCTCGGATTATGTAGCCCAGGCAGGTATAACCCTAGCCCTGAGCAGCATTCTATCATCACCCAGAATGATACCACAGTACAAGCAGAAAATGATTGATTTCAACAATTGGCTAAGTTTCTGGTGTCATTTTAAGGGGATCTAGTATCTGTCTGCCTGGGGTAACATGACTGACAGGCCTCAATGCTTTGCCAGGGATGGCCTGCATCTGTCACCCCTAGGCTTCCGGATACTGGCCAAGGCTCTTGCCACCCCTATAGTACATTTTTTAGGCGGTGTTCCAAAGACCAAATTATCACCATAACAGCTACAAACAAAAGCAATCTGAAAGTCATGCTGCTCAATGCTAGAAGTCTAAATCTCAAAATGCACTCGCTCGAAGCGCTCCTTAAAATGGAGAACACTGACATTTGGGCTGTAACAGAGACCTGGTTCAAGGCAGCAGAAAGCACCCCTGCACTACAAGACTATAACTCATTTCACAGCTTTCGGCCCCAGAACTTGGACCGAAGATCCAAAGGTGGTAGCGTTTCCATATTCATAAAGGATGCGCACACCTCCAGACTGGTAGCCCAACATAACGCATCAGGGATACTTCAGGTGTAGCTAATATTGGGTAAGACAGCGATTCAAGTCGTAGCCTGCTATAGGCCCCCAACCATGTCCCAAGACTCGCACTCCGCATTCCTAAGCACCCTGGAAAATATTAGGTTCCAACCTAACACTCTCATATCGGGCAACTATCAACTACCCATCCATTAACTGAGAAAACTACTCATGTACCAATACACTTGCCCGTTTCCTGGAATTCATTAATTCCAATGCCCTGGACCAGCTCATTCTTACCCTCACTAGAGGTAGCAACATCCTTGACCTGGTCATTACTAACATGGGAGACTGTTGCTCTACACCAATAGTCAACTCCTCCCTGGTTAGATCCAACCACAAATGAATCACCTTGGAAATCCACCCCCCCCCCAAACACACACACACACAAAGGTAAGCACCATGAAAAACGCCACCAAAGCTAACTCTGGGCTCCTAAAAACAAAGGTGGCTAACTTCACGGCACCCATGCAAATGGGGAATAGTTGCATGACCGCCGAATAATACACCAATGCACTGTACGAACACGTATACAAATGGATGAATCTTGCCATACCCAATAGAACCAAGACACTCTCCTCCAAAAAAAAAAAAAAGGAAGCCAATCTGGTGGTCCCCTGCCATAAACAAACTCTACAACAAGGAGGAGGAAACTAATGCGGAATAAGGTAAAGTCACAAGACTGGAAAAACTCCCTTATCAGCCTCAACAAAAAGTTGAGATCCCTCATCAAATCCTCTAAAGCTAGCTATGAAAACAAAATTGCAGCAGATAGTAAAGACAACTACATGGCCTCCTATAGCTATGTAAAGAATCTTCACGGCAATACCCAGATTTGCTCTGAGCTACTGCACAATGGTAACTCCTATACCGAGCCAACAGATATTGTCAATATACCGGCCGACAGATTCAGTGCCAACTTTACCCCCTCCCCCAAAGGACCAATCATACCACCAGTAAACTGCCAGGCACCCAGTATTACTGCTGTACAGGTTAAAACAGCACTGTCAAAGGCCAAGAATACAGGTTCTATGGGACCTGACAATATCCCTGGCTGTGTTCTACATGAACTACAGAGTGAACTGGCACCTCACCTGTGTGCCCTGTTCAATCACAGCCTCATCTCAGGCTTTGTCCTTACCGAAGGTATTGCCGTGAACATACTTGATCTCATCATCACGAACATGGGAGCACAATGTTCAACACCGGAAGTATACCCCTCACTGGTGAGATCAGATCACAAACGAATCTCGCTGGAGGTCTTCATCCCACCCCCACCTGAAATAAAAAAGACCACAGTAAAGAACTTCTCAAAAGCCGACTTCACACTTCTAAAGACTAGTGTGGTCTCCTTTAAGGCCCCGAGCATGGAAAACAGTACTCAAGCCGCTGAATCACTTACAAATGCCTTCTACCAGCACCTGCAGGACTGCATGGATAAGGCAATCCCAAGCAAAACAAAGACTCTTTGTACCAAAGGCAAGCGTCCAGTCTGGTGGACCCCAGCCATAAATAAACTCTACAACAAAAGGAGGAAGCTACTACAAGATAGAGCAAAATCCTTAAAAGGTAAGACACCCTTGATCACTATAAGTAAAAACTAAGAGCTCTCATAAAATCATCCAAAGCAAATTTCGAGAGAAAAATAGCTAAAGACTCAAAAGACAATCATAAGGCCTTCTTTAGCTATGTTAGAAACCTAGGAGGAAACTCCCAGATATGCTCAGAACTAGTTCAAAATGATGTGAAGATTACTGATCCTACAGACATTGCCAACATACTGGCTGACAGGTTCAGTGCAAACTTCTCCCCTCCCCAAAGGAGAGATATCTATACCAAACGATTTCAGCCCCCAAACATCTCCAGCGCCCAAGTGAGAACTGCTCTCTCCAAAGCAAAAAACACAGCATCCATGGGACCTGATGGTGTCCCCGGCTGTGTGCTCCACGAACTCAATGAGGAATTAAACCCACAGCTAGGACAGCTGTTTAATCAAAGTCTTACCTCTGGATCGTACCCAGGGGTGGCGCACTGCAACTGTGGTCCCACTTCACAAAGGCGGTGCCTCCACCGACCCTGGAAATTACCGCCCATTAGCTTGACAAGCCTTATCTGCAAAGCCATGGAGAGGATCATAATGGACCTCATAAATAAAGACATAGGGAATTTGCAGACTTTGGATCCAACCCAGTTTGGCTTTGTCAAAGGCAGATCATGCCTTTTAAACTTGGTTGACTTTTTGAAACAGTCACCAAAGCCATTGATGAGGGAAAGGCAGTCCATACAGCCTACCTCGATCTGGCTAAGGCCTTGATACAATACCCCACTCGGGTATCATTGAAAAACTCATCAGCTTAAATGTTAACCCATACATCACAAGATGGGTTGCAAACTGGCTGAGTGTCAGAACCCACAGGGTCAGAGTTGCTGGCGCCATGTCAGACTCAAAGCCTGTCACAAGTGGTGTCCCACAGGGCTCAGTCCTGGGCCCACTCTTGTTTGGCATCTACTTTTCGAGTAAAAGCAAACACAGGAGGGTTATGGCTGACAAAGTTTGCAGATGATTGCAAACTGGTAGCCATAGTAGAAAACACATCTGACACAGATATCCTTCAGAAGGGTCTCACAGAAACGGATAACTGGTGCCAGAGCCACGGCCTAAAGTTAAATGCCAAAAAATGCATAGTCATACCCTTCGGGAAAAACAAGGTTACCCCTAGCTACCAAATAGGTGGCAATCCACTGAGCACAGAAGAAGTTATCAGGGACCTGGGGACCCAGGTTGATAGTAGTCTGTCATTCGACACCCATGTAGCTAAAGTAGTTAGGAAGAACTTCTACATTGCCCACCTTATCATGAAGGGATTCTCATCTAGATCAAGGGAGGTCATAGTCTCCCTTTACTCATCACTCATCAGACCAATGATTGAGTACAATGCCCCATTCGGAATGTATCTGACCCGACACTTGCAGCAGCTGGAGAGGCCACAAAAGTTCCTCACCAAAAGGATAAAGGGTCTCAAAAATATGTCCTATGCTGCCCGACTGAAAGAACTCCAGCTCTATTCAGTCGCCACGCTTGCTCAGAGGTGACCTTTGCCTAACATACAAGGCCATGTCAAACCCAGATTTGATGAATATGCTTCACCTCAAAAATCTAGATCCATCAGAGCCACAAGGCGGAGACTTAAACCTCGACACGGCTATTAATAGGACGTGCTGGAGGGATAGATTCATCACCCAAAGACTCCCTATGCTGTGGAACAAAATCCCGGTACATGTGAGGCAGAGCACCTCGCTGGCCTTGTTCAAGAGAAATCTTGACCAATGGATGGGAGATCGCAGATATACCCCAGGGATTACCTCAGTGTCACTGCTCGACAGAGGCACAGCAAAATAATGGGTATAGTTCCCCATACTAAAGGGGTGGCGTAAGCCACAAAACGATGGGCTAGGCTTGTAAATGCCCTTGGGCAGATAGCCTAGTATGAACCTATGAACCTATGAACCTATGAATGGTGTACTGCTACAGTCATCACTCTCCACAAAGGAGGGGCGACTACAGACCCTGGGAACTATCGCCCCATTAGCCTGACGAGTCTGATATACAAAGCTACCTGACGAGTCTGATATACAAAGCTAAGGAACGCATCATCATGGACCTAATAAACAAGGATATAGGGAATCTCCAACTCTGGATCCCACACAGTTTGGTTTTGTAAAAGGTAGATCATGCCTGGTCAACTTGGTCGGCTTTTTTGAGTCAGTCACCAGAGCTGTGGATGAAGTCAAGTTGGTTCATACAGCTTACCTTGACCTGGTCAAGGCCTTTGTTACCATTCCCCACTCAGATATCATAGAAAAACCCACTAAGCTAGGCATCAACCCCTATATCACTAGGTGGGTTGCAAGCTGGTTCACAGATAGAACCCACAGTGTGAAAGTAGCGGACTCCATGTCAGGCTGCCGACTAGTCATGAGTGAAGTCCCACAGGGTTCGGTCCTGGGTACTCTCCTGGTTGGTTTCCCTGAAGTCCAGGCCAACATGAAGGGACTTTGGCTGGCAAAGTTTGCAGACGATTGCAAGTTGGGAGCTATTACTAACTCCCCAAGTGATGTTGACATCCTACAGAATGGCCTCATTGAGACCAACGATTGGTGTCAGAACCATGGCCTTAAGCTCAATGTCAAAAAATGTGTCGTCATCTTCTTTGGGAAAAACCCGGTTCCCATGAATTACCATACTGATGGTAGTCCAGTGAACACAGAAAGCGTTATAAGAGATCTGGGAACACAGGTTGACAGCAACCTCTCTTTTGATCACCACATTGCCACTGTGGTCAGAAAGTCCTTCTATGTGACACATGTCATTACTAAGGGTTTCGCATCAAGGAAGAAAGAGGTCATTGTCTCCCTCTAGTCTTCTCTCATTAGGCCAATCATCAAGTACAATGCCCCAGTTGGCATGTACCTCACTAGATACCTGCATCAACTGGAGAGGCCACAAAAGTACCTCACAAATAGGATCCTAGGCCTTAAACACTTGTCCTATATGTACAAACTCAAAAAACTACAACTATTCTCTGTCTCATATCGCCTACTTAGAGGCGATCTCTGCTCGACTTACAAAGCCATGTCTGACCCAGCTCTGTTAGAAATGCTACATCTAAAGAAATCACAATCCCTCAGCACCACACGCTCCAGAGACCTCAACCTCATTACCACAATCAACAGAACATACTGGAGGGTCAGGTTCATAACCCAGAGACTACCCATGCTATGGAACAGACTTCCCATACATGTCAAGCAGAGCACCTAGCTGACCTTCTTCAAGAGAAATCTCGATGAGTGGATGGGAAATAGAAAATTCACCCCAGGGATCACTCCAGTGGCTCTACTTGACAGAGGCACTGGGAACTAAGGTCGGGTGGCACGGTTAATCCTATGGCTAGGCTTGTAAAGGCCCCAGGGCCATTAGCCTAGTACACACCCATGAACCTATGAAATCATCTGTACTTGGTATTTCATGTATTTCCAGTATTACTCACCTATAGATAAAATCTCAAGCTAAGAATAACAAATGGAAGAGGGAAGTTTCTACAAGTATACTCTGAACTGCTCCAATGGTAGTCCAAAGCCTTAGAACTCAAAAACAGCGTACAGTGTATTCTGAAAGTGGGAACCAGACACCAAACTGCAGCTTCCCAAATGTCTGAAGGAAAAACTGCCCTGAAAAAAAGAAAGCTAGCACATTGGCAGCCCAAGCAGAAAAATCAGACTTTTTCTTGTGTTGGTTTTTATTGTAACCATAGCAGAAAAATATGCAACACAGTTTGAAATCTACTTAACTACTCACTTGTTTAGTAATCAGTGTACTCACAAAAAATAGACTAAGGACTGCTTAGACTTATTAAAGGGTTTAACTCTAGAAATGCAAAGGTATAATTGTATGAACATTCATCATATGTAAGATCTCACCTGAATCTGAGAATGAGAGAAGGAGTACAATTAAATATTTTAAATGAGAGTAATAGTTGTTATTGCCCTTAGGTATACAAGAGTAATCAATGCAGAGCGAGAGACAATGTTTATGAACCACAGTACAATGTTAAGAGGCCACAATGGCCATCAGCTTAGAAATCCTGCCATGCTAGATAAACAGTAGTTACGTACTTACCATAACAATGGATCTTTTTCATCTTTAGCCATACAATTATAGAACACTGAAAGAGAAAATTAGATTAATCATGCAGAGACTGTAAGCACATAAAACTTTTGCCTCACCTTTGAAGCTTCCAAGCAGCACTAAAACTTAAATCATATGGAGGTGTATTCTGTTTACCTTACAGAAAGTTCTACTTCACAATTTCTCCAACCCATAAGCAGTGCTGCGCTGTGGATGGGGTAATGATTCATTTGCAATATAACCTGCATCATAATCAGACAAAACTATAAAGGTTCCAACTTCAAATAGTAAGATCAAACAAGGTTCTATTTATTCTGTAAAGAAACCTCATCCTTAATGGTGCCTGGAGACCATTACATTTGTATTAGTTTTCTCTTCAGGTAACATATTTAGAATGCAGAGATCACTTGCATTTGAAAATGACAGCCTAGCTTACAGGTTCATAAGTGCTTACTAGGTTATTGATCTCTGACAATCTTAAGAAGCCTATATTTACATTCCCATGGTAGTTTTTAGCCCAAATATTTTGCATACAAATAACCCAGAGATGGGATGAACAAGGATACCTTGGGATATTTATATGCTTCCCCTATCCATGAGGGACAGGGCTGATAAACTGAGAGTGAATTTGCATTTATCCATCCAATCATCCAAACTACATCGAAATAGAGAAAGAGAAGTAGTTTGTTTCATGTGGAGTAGAAGACGGTTCAATAGAATTCTTATCATCTGTGACACAAACCTAACATGTTCTATTTATTTTGCAAATGAAATTGAGATCCTTTGGGCAGGTGTTTCTGATATCACTGGACTTGCAAATGTGTAACAGGTCTGACAGAACAGGATCTTTTGAAGCTCTATATGTGAGGCAGAGGTTGCCTCTCATTAATCTGTATGACACTGAGTAGAGAGACAAGTTTTGAGACAGGGTGCACAGTTTTTTTTTAAGATTCAGGCATCTGATTTTAGTGGGAAAAGGAATGTGGTCATTGTTTTTGTGACAAGTGTTTGGATAGAAACATGCCAAAAGGGCATTATACCCAATGACAGGCCTAATGAGTACTGAGCACATTGGAATGGTTACATTCCTGGATCTAGATACAATATCCATAGATACAAGCTGTGGGATGAAAAAGGACTTCTTTACAACAGCGGATACATGGTGAACAAAACACAACTCATTGCTGACATAGGTTTCCAACTAACTATGGGATCAATTTTCAGGGATGTGCTGTCAATATGATAGCTAAAAGGTGAATCATGCTTGCTTAAGGATACAGTTATACACTTCTTGTCATTTAGTTTCAATCCATATTTTTGACACCAGCTATTTTTTCAGGGCAAGCCCTTTTGAAGGAACTTTTTGACCTCTGGGGAGTTTATGATGGCTCAAATTTGCAGTCATCTGCAATCTTGGTCAACTTCAAACCCTTAACATTAGCTTTTACCTAACAGAAGAAAATGCCAAACAGCAGTGGGCCCAAGAACTGAACCTTGAGGTACTCCATTATTGACAGGTCATTTAGGGGAGGTAGAGCCATCCAGTTCAACTTCTAGGGCTCTACTTGCAAACCAATTTATTACGTAATGAGTTACATAGGGATTGGCATTTAGTTGGAAGAGTTTACCTTATGTATCTGAATGTGGGATGGTGTCAAACTCCTTTGCAAGGTTTAGATATGTGGCATGCACTGTTTTGTCCTTGTCCTTTGTTTCAGAAACTGTTTTGAAAAAGTTGACCAGGTTATGTAGACAGGACCTGCTCTTAGTGAATTCGAAGTCGAGCCTGGTCTGTAGTTTACCTATATCTTTATTTATTATTACCATAACTATCTTTTCCATAGCCTTACAGATGACACTGGTTAGGTTTATGGGCTTATAATTACACAGGTCTTTTGAAGCTCCACTTTTGTGCAAGGGAATGACTGCAGTCGTCCTCTATTCATCCTGCACAAAGCATGTTTTGAGGCTGATATACAACAGCGTCTGTAGAGGATCAGGCAAGTTATGTTTCAGGCTGACCAGCAGGCAGCCTGGTGGGTTAACTGGCCCATATACTAGCCTTAGATAGTGGCTTGAAAACTTGTTCTTGGAAGATTTGAAGGTGGGGCGTGGGTGTGGCTGTGTCATCTGAGAATATAGGAGAGGAGAGAGGGTGCAGTTTGAGCTAAATTTGTTTACTAGTAGACTGGTTAGGTCCAGGGTGGACAAGAATTTAGCTAACATATCAGATCATATCAGGTGATTGTATAATACAAATGTTAGCTATAATAACACAGAATGTAATTTCCGGTGCACTGCATGTCTTGTATATTCTTTGTATAATTTCTTGTAAAAATTTTCTGCAATCTCTATATGTGGACCTTTTCTTCCCGGGCCTCCACTGAAAATGGGTCTTATCCCAGTCGGACTTTCCTGGTAAACAAATGTAAAATAAATAAAATAAACAATATAAGAAAGCCTTGGGGGAGATGTGCAGACCATTCTTGCCAAAGCAGATGGGATGGTCTATCATCTCTTCCCAGGCTGATATATATTGCACCCCCTTTGAATGACACCAGAAGCTTAGCCAGTTTGTTTCAGACTCTGATGAAGGCTATATGTTGTGGCCAAAAGCACTTAATCTGGTTTGTTATTCAAGAGAAGATACTTGGATTTTATACAGCCTGGTTTCTTCATTTTTATGACATTACAACGCAAACCTATACACAATGGAACCCACCACAAGTGTTCCACTTCTTCCCCCCATTAATTTAGACAGAGTATACCCTACAAGAATTATGGGCAGATTCTCTGCAATTGTACAATGGAGATTCATAATGCTACAAACCATAATAATGGAAAGCATGAAGCTAAGGGTACAAAAGGAAGACATAAATGCTTTATGAAAACATCAGAGAATTTTGAGATAATTCTAGCAAAGATACTAGCTGGAGACTGAAAATATACAGAAATTAAAGGACAGAAAAAACATCTAGCTCAGAAGGCACATAACGGAAGGCATGGTGAAAGCTGAAGATAAAGGACTTGTTATATATATATAGACAGACTAATAAAATGAGAGAGAACCATGCTAGTTCACTGTTGGTGCTAGGGGTTTATCCTGCATACTGGATTATATAACTGAGTTACAGTGTTCGTGAGATTACAGCCTTGGTGGACTGAAAGTGACATATTCCTAACAAAGAAAGTAATTACACTGTAGGTATTTTTAGCAAGGAAGAGCATGACAGCACTCCTGAATGACCAACTACTTCATAAGACAAAAAAAAACTTAGATCATGTCATATTATTATATTATGACAGTATGCCCATCAGGCTTGCTGTTCTTGAACTGTTTTGTAAGTTTCTGTGAGGCCATTTTTGCTTGGGCTAAAGGAAAGTATCTCTGTTGATCAGTGGCAGTGATAAACATTGAGCTGCTTCCCTGCCCCCCGTGGGAGTGGTTACTGACTTGAAACTGTAGTTTTATTGGCTGTTTTGGGTCAATTCCTGGCTCTTTCCAGCCCCTGCTATCAAGCATGCTTTAGAGTGCTTTAGCACGATTTAGCGCGGAGTTGCCACTAGAGCAGCATCGGGCAGCGCCGGTTTAACAAGGTTAAACTTTTTCTGGCTCCATAAAGTCTGTTCTTCATTTTTTCCCTTAGAACTGCTCTACTAGTAATCTAAACAGTATATCCCTTAACTAAAAAGTGCAGCACTTGTTCCTAAAAGTTTTACTTGTCTTAAAAGCATCTTCTTTTCAGGTTTAGCACTTCTGTATTATAAAAAGTCCCTCACTAGCAACCCCCCCCCCCAGGAGTACCCACTTCCTTACTAAGTCCTCTCTTATTCAGTTACACCCCTAACTTCTAAATTTCTCTAGCATGTCGAAGGGCCAGATGCTGGCATCCTCTCCTGTCCAGTTGGTGAATTTGGGAATATTGAGGCAATGTTACAATTGCCTCATGTACACTGACAACCCTCTCCTCCTCCCACATAACACAAATACTTGTGAGAGATGCAGCTATTTAGCCAAACTGGAGGCTGAGCTCTCTCAACTCAGGACTGGCAAGACCAGACAGGAGGAGAAGGCAACTACACACACCACAAAACCAGTCTCACATAAAGCTATCACAACAATGAATTAAACACATAAACACACAAAGTCATACTCGGAGGCTCTGAGCAAAAAATTACCTAAACAGCAGAGGCCTCCAAAGCAGACATCCAAGCAACTGCCACCTCATGACACACCACAGGCAACACATAAACCACAAAATCAGTGTGCAAAGCAGTCACAGCCCTTAAAGCCAAATACAACACCAAACATACTTGTCATAGGTGACTCCACAGTCAGACACACTGACGTCCCACTCACCAGGCTGAACAAGGAGAGGGTCACAGTAAGCTGCCTATCGGGTGCTAGAATCCGCCACATAACACAAGCACTCGGGTCACTCCACAGCAAGTACAAATATGACACAGTCATTATCCATGCTGGTGTGAATGACCTGAGACGTACCTCCCTGGACTACATGAAAAGAGACATAGAGGAGCTCTCTGATTATGTAGCCCAGGCAGGTATGACCCTGACCCTGAGCAGTATCCTTCCTTCACCAAGAATGATGCCACAACATAGAGACAAGATGATCAGCTTTAACAATTGGCTTAATTTCTGGTGTCATTCAAAGGGGATCCAGTGTCTGTCTGCCTGGGATGACATGCTTGACAAGCCACGCTGCTTCGCAAGGGACGGCTTGCACCTGTCACCCCTGGGCTTCCGTATATTGGCTAAGGCTCTTGCCATCCCCATAGTGCCTTTTTAGGCAAGGCTCAAATTCTAAACCTACCACCCTAGAAAACAAAAATGGGAAGAAACTAAGGGTAATGCTGCTCAATGCCAGAAGTCTAAATCTCAAAATGCACGCTCTCGAGGCCCTTCGCAGTATGGAGAACATCGATGTCTGTGCTGTGACTGAAACCTGGTTCAAGGCTCCTGAGAGCACCCCGGCACTATCAGGTTTTACCTCATATCATGCGTTCCGGCCCCAAAACCCGGACCACACCACAAAAGGAGGGGGTGTATCCATATTCATCAAGGATACCCACACCTCCAGGTTGGTGGCAACGCACGAAGCATCGGAAACCATCCAGGTGCAATTAACCATAGGCAAAACTGCTCTACAATTTGTAGCATGCTACAGGCCACCTCTCAAACTCAGGAACCCCACACAGCCTTCCTGAAGGCACTGGAGGGTATAAATGTATCTCCAAACACCATTATATTGGGTGACTTCAACTACCCGAATATAGACTGGGAACATTACTCAAGCCCCAACTTTCTAGCCCAAAGGTTCCTGGAGTTCATAAATTCAAATGCCATGGAACAACTAGTCACCGTTCCCACAAGAGGAGAAAATATACTAGATCTCATCATCACAAACATGGGGACAAAATGCTCCACACCGGAAGTATATCCCTCATTGGTGAGATCAGATCACAAACTTATCTCACTGGAAATCCACATCCCGCCCCACCCCAAACAAAAAAGACCACAGTGAAGAACTTCTCTAAAGCAAACTTCACACTACTCAAGACTGGTGTGGTATCCTTCAAGGCCCCCAGTGGAAACCACAACCCAAGCTGCGGAAGCCCTTACAAATGCCTTCTACGAACACCTCCAGGACTGCATGGATCAGGCAATCCCTAATAAAACCAAGACTCTTTCCACCAAGGGCAAACGTCCAGTCTGGTGGACCCCAGCCATAAACAAACTTTACAATAAGAGGAGAAAGCTGTTACATGATAGAGCAAAATCCATAAAAGAGAAGACACCCTTGATCATTATTAGTAAAAAAATACGAGCACTCATAAAATCATCCAAGGCCAAATTTGAGAGAAAAATTGCAATAGATTCAAAAGACAATCATAAGGCCTTCTTCAGCTATGTTAGAAACCTGGGTGGAAACTCCCAGATATGCGCAGAATTAGTCCAAAATGATACAAAAATCACTGAACCCACACACATTGCCAACATACTGGCAGACAGGTTCAGTGCAAACTTCACCCCTCTCCCCAAAAGGAGAGATAACTATCCCAGCGGAGTGTAGCCTCCCAGACATCTCTAATGCACAGGTGAAAGCTGCTCTCTCTAAAGCTAAAAACACAGCATCAATGGGACCGGATGGTGTCCCCGGCTGTGTGCTACATGAACTCAACGAGGAACTAAACCCGCATATACGGCAGCTGTTTAATCTTAGCCTTACCACAGGATACGTGCCCAAGGAGTGACGTACGGCAACTGTGGTCCCACTCCACAAAGGCGGTACCTCTACGGACCCTGGAAATTACCGCCCCATAAGCTTAACAAGCCTGGTCTGCAAAGCTATGGAGAGGATCATAATGGAACTCATAAACAAAGACATAGGGGACTTGCAGACATTGGACCCAACCCAGTTTGGCTTTGTCAAGGGCAGATCATGCCTTTTGAACTTGGTCGACTTCTTCGAAACAGTCACCAAGGCCATTGATGAGGGAAAGACAGTCCATACAGCCTACCTTGACCTTGCAAAAGCTTTCGACACAATACCCCACTCGGGTATTATAGAGAAACTTACCAGCTTAAATGTAAACCCATATGTCACAAGATGGGTTGCAAACTGGCTAAAGGACAGAACCCACAGGGTTAGAGTTGCTGGCGCCATGTCAGACTCCAAGCCGGTCACAAGTGGGGTCCCACAGGGCTCAGTCCTTGGCCCCCTATTGTTCGGCATCTACTTCTCAGAAGTACAGGCAAACATAGGAGGACTATGGCTGACAAAGTTTGCAGATGACTGCAAACTGGGCGCCATAGTGGAAGGTACATCGGACACAGATATCCTTCAGAGGGGTCTCACGGAAACTGATAACTGGTGCCAGAGCCATGGCCTGAAGTTAAATGCCAAAAAATGTATAGTCATACCCTTCGGGAAAAACAAGGTAACCCCAAGCTACCATATAGGTGGCAATCCATTAAGCACAGAAGAGGTTATCAGGGACCTGGGGACCCAGGTTGACAGTGGCCTTTCTTTTGACACTCACATTGCTAAAGTGGTTAGAAAGACCTTCTACATTGCCCACCTGATCATGAAGGGATTCACATCCAGATGTGAGGTCATTGTTCCCCTGTACTCTTCACTTATCAGACCAATGATCGAGTACAATGCCCCATTCGGGATGTATCTCACCCGACACCTGCAGCAATTGGAGAGACCCCAAAAGTTCCTCACCAAAAGGATAAAGGGACTCCAAAATCTGTCATATGCTGCCAGACTGAAGAAACTCCAGCTCTATTCAGTCGCATACCGCCTGCTCAGAGGTGACCTGTGCCTGACATACAAGGCCATGTCCAACCCGGAATTAATGGACATGCTCCACCTCAAAAAAATCCAAATCTACCAGATCCACTAGAGCAAGCGACTTAAACCTTAGCACGGATATAAATAGGACATGCTGGAGGGATAGATTTGTCACCCAGAGACTCCCTATGCTGTGGAATAAAATCCCAGTCCATGTGAGGCAGAGCACCTCGCTGGCTCTGTTCAAGAGAAATCTTGACCGGTGGATGGGAGATCGTAGGTTTACCCCGGGAATCATCTCTGTGTCACTGCTGGACAGAGGCACAACAAACTAATGGGCACATTATTTTTTAACATAAGGGGTGGCGTAAGCCACAAAACTTTGGGCTAGGCTTATAAATGCCTTAGGGCAGATAGCCTAGTATAAACCTATGAACCTATGAACTAGCAATACAACAAGAAACACTCCCTAAAATCTTTTAAAACTCAACTAAAGTCCTACCTGCTCAGTTACCAGCTCTGTACATGTGATGTTCCCGGATAATCTCCAAACTTTTACTAACTGTTGCCATGTTATGTAATTAGCCACAAAATTACTTCTTCATAATCTCTATCATCTACCCCCTCCACTACTATCTCCATCTCCCTTTTACCCGGACGTCCTCAATACACCTTCATAATCTGTGACCATCTTCATCCTATAATTACTCCACTTACTCCTACTCAATATCTATTTTCAGCTGATTTCACTTGAAAGTAACTAGACTCTTAAAAGCTTGCTATTAGCTAGTATTTTACTGTAGTCATCATTTAACTGTCATATCATTACAATTCTATGTATGTTCATTTACTATTTTATGTATATACATTGATTTTTTGATTACCTGTCATATCATTACTAGTTTATGTATGTATGTATGTACATTTATTATATAACTGTGTATAACTGTCTGATACTCATTCTGTAAAATGGAGCATTTCTCCCTGGGTCTCCGCTGAACATGGGGTTTTATGACCTTTTTATTAAGGTATAAGCTGGAATGTGTTGTTTGTTTTTCTGATGAAGTTGGTGTGTGACACTGACGAAAAGCCTATTATTGTTGAGCTTAAAATAAAATTTTAACTTGCAGTTTATCAGCATCACTGTGTCTGGAATTGGTGCATCTGCTGAGGTTTATCGTCTTGCCGGCTTCCTTTTTCAAGTTTGGAACATGGGGTTTTGCCCAGTTGGACTTTCTTGGTAAATAAAAGCAATAAATAAAAAAATAAATAAATATATATATATGCACAGTCTTCAAACAATATATATATATATATATATATATATATATATATATATATATATATAATTTATACATACAGAATATAAAACAGCACTGTGAATAAAATGTTGAAAGGCAAACAGTACAAGCTTAATGTATACTTTTAGTATTGGGACTACTGTTACCTTCAAGCAAGGTGACAGCCTAAAATCTTTAGAGCTAAAACTGTGTAAAGTACTGGGAGTAGTGCTATTGTTTGGCAAGTAATATTTTTTAAATAAACCCTTAAAGCTATGACCGGAAATAAATTATACTGAACATTTAAGTATGCACAGGCATTCAAAATGTGTATGTGACTACACAGACAGTTAAACAGGAACAAGTTTAGGTAAAACAATTTAAAAAAAAAACTGTCACAGATTAAGAATTCCTTAGAAGGGTCTGATGTGGTTAATACATTAACAAAAGGGATGAACAAATGAATCATGGAAAAAAATACAATTATTTTAATATAACTCTTCAGTGCAATGTCTGAGCCATTACACAGGACTTAAAAATAGCCATTGAAAAATCTGTTTGCAGACAATTTTCTGCACAGATGCTCCCCAGACTACTGTTCTGGGGCATCAACCTTGCAACAGTATTTTTAAGACAGAAACCACTACAAAAACTGTGATGGGTATCTGCCAGGGATACTCTGAGGGTGCGTGACCTTCTAGTGAAAGTATTAGTATTTTTGTAATACACTGATCCTTGAAGTATCACTACCCCTCTCTTTCTAATCTTGTCAGATTAGGGGTGTTGTGGGCTTCAAAATGTTTAACAATGAAGGAATCATGTTTTGTGACACAACAGCATCACTAAAAGGACCCTGAGAATAACAGTAGAGAGAAAAAATACTTTTTGATATATGCCTTTTAACTATTTTGCTCTTTTTCTGAAACAATGCTGGACTCCCAAGCTGCCTTTTGGAATATGCATTTAAAATTAAAATTTACTATAAAGAATGTTTGCAAAATGTCAGCTGGAAACAACAGTATGAGAAAATTACATTTGTTGAAATTGTACTGAAATGTTAGCATGGGATTACCCTCTTCTGAAAACAAGAAGTCATAACTTGCACAGTTTCACAGATTTAGTACTGCAAACTTAATTTTCTTTTATTTAAGGAACTTTACAACCATTCTTTCTCCAGTGAGTAGCCTTCTCTCTGTAGTATGGTATGTATGTGTATGTGTGTGTGTGTGTGTGTGTGTGTGTGTGTGTGTGTGTACATGCATTTGTCTGTCTCTCTCTCTCTCTCTCTCTCTCTCTCTGGATAAACATATATAACACCATAATATAACATACTTTTGCAAGTCTAAATGTTTTTAGCATTAACATCAGTGCAACCTACTCATATTTTTGCATACCAACAAGAATTTAGGAGCTAAAAGAAATAAAGTAAGACATATACAACTGTACTGTACTACAGGTAATCAAATGAAAACTATTTCTGGCTTGCCTGATTTCACTGCACAAGACCCAATGAACTTCCATTGCAGCTGCTATGCATGTCTCGTATCCTTTTAAAAATCAAATAAACTTCACTAAGCCTGGGAAAGAAGTGTGCTTATTTTTCTCAGCATATCTATCAAATTCTTAGTTTAAGATGTTTATTCTTCTTAGCAATCTATCAAATTCTTAGCTTAAGAATTCTGGACAACAACAACAAAAGAGTGGGAACAAAGTCTCGAAGTAATTTAAAAACACTATAATTCACTTAAAAGTTAACAGAACAACAGGTTTTGCAGTCACAAATGCATTTTCTGAACAATAAGTATACAACTTGGTTGTCTGTCTGGCATTACTGACTGACTGTAATCTTCAGTAAATTAGAAGAAAATGAAAAATGTTGCAATAGACATGGCAGAAATGTGATTCAAAATCAGGGAAGTTGAGAGGTATGCCTCTCATATTATCAACCTCCTCTTACCTCCATTTTATACATGGTGCCAGGATGTTGCATTAACTGTTGCCTCCCCTCTTGATTCAAAGCCACACTTTTACCTTCTTTAACAGTCATGCCTGAGTATCTCGGGTTTTCTCGCACACAGTTCACTCAGATATCAACATAGTTCTTATAAGGATCTAAGCACAAACTGATTCAGTACGTTTACTAAGCTATCAGCCCAGCATAAAAATAACTTAAGATGTAGGAAAATTACAGATTTATATGCCTAAATTCACATAAATATCAGCTTAGTATTTTTATGTATAAAGTCACCAAATAAATAATTGTTGTGACAATAGCCAGCAAGACTAAACACACACACACACATATATATATATATATATATATGCTAAATTAACCAACTCAGGTGCATTTCTGCCGATCTGTTTTCTTACTTTACGATTTAATGTTACAGTGACTAATCTGTGCTTTCTTACTTTGATAAAACCACAGTGGCATGCTGGTCCACTTTCTTGCTCAGAAGCACTGGTAACACAACAAAATCAGAAAGGAAACATGCTCCAAAAACTAGTGTGAGGACATTGGGTACTTGTAATCTTTCTTTTATGTCTAGGATTATTTGTCTGCCCATTACCTTGCATTTAAAAGAACTCACCAGGTAAGGAAGCTTGATCAGATTTTGGTAGTTTTAACACATTAAGCCTGGACACAGCTCAGTTTCTTCAAAGTCAAAAGTACTTTAAACAAATGTGCAGTACACATAATATTATAAAAGAAAGATTTATTCTGAAGGGATAAGGGCACTTGCAGGAAATAAGATGCAATAAATGCAAAAGGAAAAAATATATATATATACAAATGTTTAGGACTTGCTCTACAGAACCCCAAATCCTGAGGCCTGATGAGATTTAATGTACTTCTAAAAGTAGACAGTTGCTAAACTGATCTCTGGGGCCTGGAAGAGACTTGCCAAAGGTTGTACACGTTTACTTTAAGACCCATCCTCATCGATTTGTGAATGTTAGCCACTTTTTGTAGAAGAAAATGGAAGTATGAAAAATACAAATGTATTGTGCGGTACCAAACTCTATTAATGTCAGATGAATAGCAGCAGTTCCTTCAACTTCAATTTATTTGAGGGATTAATACTAAGCATTGTACAAATAATAAAAGTAATAAGTAAATTCATCTAAAAAAAGTAGAAATTGATAAATTGCAGATTAAATGCCCAGTTAAATTAAGAGTACTTCTGATCACCACTCTGCCATAGAATAAAAGTTCTCTTCTGGTAGAGATAATGCTGGCTGCTGCCGAGGGAAGAAGCAGTCATCTGTCAACCCAGTGTTTTTTCTATGGACATTTTTATGAGAATTCTAAGAAGTTACTGAGGAAATGCATACATTTTAACACATTCAACCTGTAAGTATCTATGGTGATGACCAACATCAAATCCATGTAAAACGTTCTGTTACTACTAATTAATAAAAAGTGCCATACAAATACGGTCATCTACAACTTTGTTTGTGGAACAACACTCCATCGTTGTGGATATTAGCTAATGTCAGTACAGAAGGATCCCTGTATCCATGGTTAACTTACTAGCTCAAAAAATGTGTTATGAAGTTCAAAAACTAAATCTCCTTTTTAGAAAAATGGTGAAAGCAACTCTAGAATCCTCCAAAAAACACACACACACACACATACACACACTTCAAAGCAGTGACAGATGAGCCATCAGTCCATTCAACTCGCAACACAGCCACTTCAGTTTGAAGTCTACACGCAAGGGAAGATCACAATACTCACAGATAAAAAGGGTCCCGTCATCTCCACTAGAAATTTCTGCTACCTGCAAGGAACCAGGACAAGAAAGAACCAGCACAGGGATGGAGATCTTCTTCTTAGAGAAAGTGGGAAAGCATCTCTCTGGAGAACCAGAAAACTGCAGTAACTGAAGAAAATTAAGCCACTTGGAAGAGAAATTACCAGTTAATGAACTCCAATAGTATCTGGCCAAAGGAAGATGTAGGCAGACAAGTGTGTTAAAGAAGTTTAAATTCCTCAAATTGGAAGGATCTCCACAAGCAGACAGGAAAAAAAACAACAGTTGGGACTCAGCTCTGCTTTCAGTTACAGAATAAGGTCAGCATATGCTCTCTTCACTGCAATGGAACCAAGAACTAGAAAAAAGGTCTCCAAAACAACCAAACAGCTGCAGAAGTCAACTGCGAAGGTACAAGGTAGTGTACCATTTACATGAAGTCAAGCAAACTGTCTCCAGCAGCATCCATCTCCTCCAAACATTACCCAGCCGGAGGTCAGCAGGATTAAGTAGAAAATGGCCACTGCAAGGCAACCAATGAGAGTCAAAAGCCACCCAAGCAAAGGGTAAAGATTTCTCTGATCATGCTCAGGTACGGTTTGTAAGCCATCACAGTGTAAGAATAGTCCACATCACTTCTTTGCCACCAATGTGGCAGAAAACAGCAAAATAGCATAATGGCAAGACACCTGCCTTACAGCTCCAGGGTACAGGGTCTAGTCATATCCTCCACTCACTGCACAGAGCTTGCACAGCACAGTGGTACAATGGTAAAATCTCTTTCTTATAGCTTCAGGATTCGGACTTCAACTCTGATCTTAGATCACTGTCTGCATGGAGTGTTGTGGTTTGTTGGTGTAGGGTCTTGGGTGTGAAAGAGGTCCTGGGTTCAAATCCAGTGTTAGGGAAATCTCTGGTGGTCTATTAATTAGGATTCAGTACTCTCACTGCCAGCATGAATTTGATTCCTTGTCAGAGAAGCTTCTGTATATTTTGGAGAGTGTCGGTTAGTTAAGTGGCAAGATCTCTTTGCCTCATGCTTTCAGGACCCAGGCTCCAGTACTGATCTCTGGTCACTGTGGAGTTGCATGTTCTTCATGTGTGTTTTTTAGATGAGTACCTGCTGTTCTAACAGTTAGGATTTGGCACACTCAGAGCAGTAGCTTGGGTTCAATCCACTCCATTCACTGTCTGTGTGGAACTGTGTGTATCATGACAGCACAGCGGTTAACATCTCTGCCTCACAGCTCCAGAGTGCAGACTTCAACCCTGATCTCCGGGCTTTGCATGTTCTTCCTACATCGGTATGTGTTTTCGGGTGAGCCCATGGTGGTCTAGTAGTTTGAGTTAAGTGCTCCCACAGCCATGGACTGGGCTTGAGTCATGTTCAGGGAAACTTCAGTGCATTTCTGTCTGGCAGTTAGCACAGAGGATTTAGGATATGAGCTGTTCCTGTTTTCAAGGTTTGATTCTTTCAGTCTCCAGTTGCCTACTGTGTTGTCTCTAAGCAAGCAATTTAATAATTCAGTGTTTTCTTTAGCAGTTTTCTCAGTGGCAGAATACTCCAGACAAGTTAAGGATAAATTATCCAAGTATTGTGCCATTCCAATAAATATCTGATCTCTGCAGTGTAAACTGTTCTTCTGGCCTTTCCAGCATAGCTGCAGTTCTCACATGCACTATGCATTTAGCAGAGTTAACATAAATTTGGTTCTTCTTGGTACTGAGCTTTACATTGTTCTGAGTCTCTCAAGCAACTTCTTTAAACTTTGTTCATATTCTGCATTTGACATATCCCATAAAATAATGTTATCCATGATAATCACACCTCCATCATGGTGCGCTAATATCGGAGCTATAGCTCTTTGGAAGACCTTTGGTGCAAATGAAATCTCAAATGGAATTCTTAGAAATCAATACTAGCACACAGCTTGGGGCAATATGAATCAAGCTTTAACTGCCTGTACCCATGATTTGCATCTAGCATTAACAAAAGTGCTGCTTGTTACATTACTGCCATCACTTCCTCCAAAGTAGCCCTCTCTTGTAATGCCTTTGCCCCACCAGCACTACCTTACTCACGTGTGCTAACCTTAACCCTGCTCCTAACTCTAACTCTAGATATTATATTACAAAAATCCTTTCTCTAACACTTCCACTAATTAAGACAAAAGGACACAGAACATCCACAACGTCAAACAGCACAGCACCAAATCTATTCCTGTACTTAACTCTAATTCACAAACACTTGCACAAACACACAACCTACTAAAATGCAGTTATGCCCATTTTCACAACCACTACCTTTTCAAACATTAATTTTCCTGCACACACTTAAAACCTACCTTTTATACAGCTTGAATTCAACCAGTGTGATTCACATAAATGTGCAGTCACTCATTTTTACTGATGCTTATTTTTACACCCATAAAATGCTGTCGGCCAAATGATTTGTCAACTGATTGAATGACAACCATATATTTTTGAAACATAAAAAAAAAAAAAAAAAAAAAAATCAACACAGTTTCCTTTAGTGATCCAATCACCAAAACCCCACACCATATTTAGACAATTTGTCTGAAAACTGGTAGTGTTAGGGAAAATGTTTTTCTATGAGATTGTGCAGGCTTAAGGTTAGGACATAGGCAGGGTTAGGGTTTACATACATAGTAGGGTTGGGGGAGAAAACCCTGACCTTGCACCTTGTCTTAGAAAAACACTTTCTGTAATGCTACCACTACAAAAGACAATTGGAGACGCAGACACACAAACGCCCCACATTCACTCTACTTTTACGCTAACCCTGACCCACATACTTGCACAAACAGTTACACACCATAATATCAAAACCTTCAGAATATCTGAAAGTTTTGGGATTAGTTTCCCAAACCCACACTTCCCTTACCATCATGCATTTGACTTTCTGGCCATCCAAAATCTTCAAATTTCAATGAATGGACCACTTTACTGCATTTCACAGTTAATCACTCCATTGATGCACATCCAATTTAACAGAGGGAATGACAAGTATGTGTGTGTAAAATATATATATGTACAAATTTGTAACCATTTGAAAGGTTAGGGTCTGGATTGCCAAGACCTGTAATGTGGAGATTGAATGGCTGAAAATCAGGACTTACATATACCAAGCCCATAATTACCATGTCTCAGAATATTCACTTTTCTCAGAAGTATGGTGATATAGGAGTTGGAATAAAAATTCAGTGTGGGTGTGTGGGGTGTGGAGGACCCCACCCTGCATATTGGGAGTTTAAAGGAGAAGAGCAATGTTTGATATTTGTTCTTCTCCTGCATTTTTCCATCTTTTATTTCCCAGAATGATGGGACTCTGCATTAAATAGGGAGCTACAATGTTACTGTTTCGAGGCTTATTTTGTACCCTCATAACATTTACCACTTCACTGATGCCAGGTGACTGGCATACATTTAGTCATTCTTGTAATTTATATTCCTTGGCATCAAACCTATTTTCAGCTACATACACTCTTGCTTTTAAACACAAAAGTTCTAAAACAAAAAGGTGAAAATTCTAGATGTTTTTACATTCTATGGAATGCCTGAATAAAGCATTATTGATGTTTTAGGTTCTGAATGCATAAATATTTCATATATTCTAATCTGCGATCTTAATACAGCTCTCTCTGTGACTGCACAGAAGGGAAAACGGAGGGAAGCTGGATAGAATGATTAACCACTTTGAGCATAAAAGGAGGATTCATATGGACAGACATCCCAATCTCTATGAAAAACAAAAAAGGAGGGACTGCCATCGAGGCCTTGAGTTCAGACACCCATCTGGCAGAGGTTAAAGCAACCAAAAGAACAGTCTTCCAGATGCAATGTTGCAAAAATGAAGGAGCGTCAGGCTCAAAAGGATACTGACTCAGTTTTTCAAGGAAAGAATTAAAATCCTAAGAAGGGAGAACAGGCTTTCTTGGGTGTCTGATATGAAGGATGCCTTTTAGAAATTGCTTGACTTCAAATCTAGAGGCCATAGGAGGATTCAGTGGCAGACAGTCAGATACTGCTGACAAGTGAGCTTTCACTGAAGAATATACCAGGCCAGCATGCAGCAGTTCACACAAATAGGAAAAAACCTACCTATGTAAGGATGCATGAGCAGAGGAACTAGCTATGTATACATGTCCTCAGAAAATTGGTGTCCAAAAAGACTCAAAACCCTGTTGCCCAAAGTGTCAGTTGAATAGTGACTGGTGAGGGTGAAGGAAAGATCTTTTGTCCTGTGTGAGAAGGTCCATTTGGTGAAGTAACTTGGGATGACTGCCCCTGGCCAGATGGAATAAGAGGGAGAAACAGTGCTGTCTGGACCAAAAGGAAGCCAAAAAGACTTTTGGAGAGTCCTTCTCTATCTTGTGAAGGACACTGAAAAGATGAGGAAAGGCATAAAGGAACATTCCCTTCCAAGGAAAAGCCATGGTGTCCATCTTCCAACACAAAGAACTTGGGATTCTGGAACAGAACTGAGGAAGTTGCCTGTTCAGAGGAGAGGCAAAGACAGCCACTTGAGGAATACCCCACAGATGAACTATGTCCAGAAACACATCTTTTCCTGGTTACAACATGTATTAAACACTAACACGAACGGAATGGCAGAAAAATCTCAGTTTGTCTCTGTTTATTGACTTAAAACATACAGGTTAAGCGCTTTCATCTAATAAAATAGACTTCATCAGAACAATACTCTTCACAAAATGTTTTTCTTAAATACACACTCATACCAATCACATTCAATTCAATTTATTCCATAATTAATTCTTAAAGTGCTAGTGTTAAATTCCTATTCTCCCTATTGACTTATATAGCTAATATTTAATACTATTAATAAAATAATAACAGAAGTCATTAAAAAATACATATATAGGTAACTTTGTATCTATTTTGTATTCACTGTATATACAATATATAAGATATAAATATATATATATATATATATATATATATATATATATATTTTTTTTTTATTTGTTTGTTTAAAAATACCAACATAAAAATCTAATGACTAACTACTATTTTCCAATATGGGTTTAATAGATATATACTCATTAATACCGGGGGGCACAGAAGCATTTAAGCGGATCTGCCACCTTGCTTCTTTCTCCCCCAGTATTTTCTTTATGTTGCCACCCCTGGGGTTATGTTTTACCAGTTTTAATATTCCAAAGTGAAAAGAAGAACATGTAGTACTTCCATTCAGGTGTCTCCATAGGGCATTGTTTCCCTATTGATTTTAAAAAATATTTAAGGAAATTGAACCTAGCCATCCTCTTTGATGGTAAGGAAACTAGGGGAGAAGTGGAGTTTAACAAGAAAAGTGTATATACACCCCCACTTAACAACACGCTGGGTATATTTGAAAAAATGGTTATGGAAGAGATCTACCAATATGGTAAAAAATGTAGTTCACAGAAAAAGATATATAATCTTACTAGGAATGAATTTAAAATATTGAAAGACATTCAAAATAACCATAATATAAGAATTATGAAACCAGACAAGGGGGTGGGGCAGTTATATTCCAAAATAGTGAATACACAAATAAAATTAATAGTATTTTGTTGAATTCAGGTAACTATACTATATCTTCTCTTAATGAGGTAAATATAGGGTACCATAAGACTGATCTGTACCTGGAAGATTTCTTATTGGAAGACAGAATTGATACTGACTTATATATTTTTTTAAGAGTGGAATTCCCCATAGTCAGCACTATAGTGGGCATTCCTAAAGTGCATAAGGATTTAGTTGACCCCCCTTTTAGGCCAATTATATCTGGCAGTAAATCTAAGACATTCCCCTTTGGGAAAACAATTGACATGTGGTTAAAACCTATTATAAGAAAATTGGGCATATTGACATCAACTCCTGGGATTTTTTGGGCAGACTTCAGCCAGTTTTAGCTACTGAAGCGAAGTGGTTAATAACTATTGATGTGGTCGACCTTTTTTCAAGTATCCCTCAAGAGGAAGGCTTATTAAGGTTTAACCAAAGTATTAAGAAATACGGTAATTTGTCCTGGGATAAAACCTCCCTGGTGTTAGAATTCATGGATATTGTTCTTACACATAACTACATTATGTATGAAGGAGAGTATTACATACAAAGAAAAGGGGTAGCTATGGGGGCAGCTTGTGCCCCATAAATGCCAACCTGTTTCTTTTGGATTGGGAAACAGAATATATATTTAAAACCGAATGGTTTAGTAACATTATATGCTACCTCAGATTTTTGGATGACATCTTTGTAATCTGGAAGGGGGACTTGAAGAAGTTAGAAGAGTTTAAACAATATTTAAACTCATGTAGTCAATGTTTGAAATTTACTTTTAATGTGGAAAGGGAATCTATTTCCTATTTGGATACCAGAATAACATTAAATAATGGGAAATTTAAATCCAATGTTTTTAGGAAGGAAACATTTAGCAATTCCTATTTACAATATACCAGTTGCCACCCCTTGGGTCAAAAAAGGAATATTATCAAAGGGCAATGTATTAGAGCAGCCCGGATGACCTCAGATTTTACAGATTTAAATTGTGAATTAGAACTGATAGGGGTTTTTTTCAGGAGTAGGGGTTACCCTGATGGAATGGTGACTGATGTTACTAATTATGTGAGAAGTGAGTGGGGGAAAAATATAAACCACTTTTAGGGGTTGGCCCCATGAATAGTGAGGGAGCCACCAATAATAACAACATTAACAGTAAAGATAAAGACAATACTGAAAAGGTTGTACTCACAAGGGCATGTGTTTTACAATATGCACCATACAGTAGAGGACATCAAGAATATCATACAGAAAAACTGGAATATTTTGAAATCTGACAGTAACATATTTAGGATTGTGGGGGATATGCCACATTTTGTGTTTAGGAATGGTACAAATATGAAAATTCAACTGGAGAAGAAAATTAGGAATAAGAACAATGATAAAGTACAGAATGGTACCTACAAATGTGGAACATGTAACCAGTGCAGGTTCATTATTAATTCTCCTTCAATCGTATTAGAGAATATTAATAAGACTGATGTCAAATTCCAGAAGGGCAATTGCAGGTCCAAGCACCTGGTATATCTTGCAAAATGTACTAAGTGTCCATGTTTTTATGTTGGAAAAACTGACAGGTGCTTGAGAAATAGGATCTACGACCATAGTTCCTGCTTTACTAGTTTAGTCCAGTTTCAGAGTTGCTGATTCCTGGGCTTTGGTTGTAGTTCCTGTGTACTGTTTCCTTGCCTTATTTGGGGGAAGGGAAGCTACCTTGCTTACCAGTGGGAGTGGGAAGCATTGAGCTGCCTTTTGTCCAGTTTTGTGAGGTTTCAGCCAGTAACTAGTAGTTTATTGGTCGTTTTGGGCCAGTTTCTAGCTTTTTCCAGCCCCTGGTATAAAACTTTCAGCTTGTACCTACTCAGCACAGACTCCACGTGGGCCAGCAGAGTAATCCAGGCTGCAGAGAGCTGAATAAGCGACTTTTCTTGATACTAAGTATATTTTTGTTGCTTTCCACATCTGAATACCTAGCAACTGTATTTCGCCTGCCTTTCTGTTACATTGAAGCTGTTTTTACTGCATTTAACTTAATATTGCACTTGGAATCCTTGTTTGTTACTATTTGACTGTATTTGTAGCAAATTCTTCTGTGTAAGCTGTAGTAGCTGATTCATAGCATTTATAAGTGTTTGCTGTACCTGTTTCTGCCTGTTTTGTGAAAAAAAGAAAAAAAAATATCTCTTGTTTTTCCTGCTTTACTAGTTTAGTCCAGTTTCAGAGTTGCTGATTCCTGGGCTTTGGTTGTAGTTCCTGTGTACTGTTTCCTTGCCTTATTTGGGGGAAGGGAAGCTACCTTGCTTTCCTGCTTTACTAGTTTAGTCCAGTTTCAGAGTTGCTGATTCCTGGGCTTTGGTTGTAGTTCCTGTGTACTGTTTCCTTGCCTTATTTGGGGGAAGGGAAGCTACCTTGCTTACACAGTGGGAGTGGGAAGCATTGAGCTGCCTTTTGTCCAGTTTTGTGAGGTTTCAGCCAGTAACTAGTAGTTTATTGGTCGTTTTGGGCCAGTTTCTAGCTTTTTCCAGCCCCCTGGTATAAAACTTTCAGCTTGTACTTACTCAGCACAGACTCCACGTGGGCCAGCAGAGTAATCCAGGCTGCAGAGAGCTGAATAAGCGACTTTTCTTGATACTAAGTATATTTTTTGTTGCTTTCCACATCTGAATACCTAGCAACTGTATTTCGCCTGCCTTTCTGTTTCCTTGGAGCTGTTTTACTGCATTTAACTTAATATTGCACTTGGAATCCTTGTTTGTTACTATTTGACTGTATTTGTAGCAAATTCTTCTGTGTAAGCTGTAGTAGCTGATTCATAGCATTTATAAGTGTTTGCTGTACCTGTTTCTGCCTGTTTTGTGAAAAAAGAAAAAAAAAGAAAAAAATATCTCTTGTTTTTCCTGCTTTACTAGTTTAGTCCAGTTTCAGAGTTGCTGATTCCTGGGCTTTGGTTGTAGTTCCTGTGTACTGTTTCCTTGCCTTATTTGGAGGAAGGGAAGCTACCTTGCTTTCCTGCTTTACTAGTTTAGTCCAGTTTCAGAGTTGCTGATTCCTGGGCTTTGGTTGTAGTTCCTGTGTACTGTTTCCTTGCCTTATTTGGGGAAGGGAAGCTACCTTGCTTACCAGTGGGAGTGGGAAGCATTGAGCTGCCTTTTGTCCAGTTTTGTGAGGTTTCAGCCAGTAACTAGTAGTTTATTGGTCGTTTTGGGCCAGTTTCTAGCTTTTTCCAGCCCCCTGGTATAAAACGCGCTAAACGCTAGCGATTTAGAGCGATTTAGCGCGGAGCTGCTACTGTTGCACACTAGGGCAGCGGTTAAGCAGGTTTAAACTATTCGGGCTACCTAAAGTCCACTCTTCAAATTTTCCCTTAAAACTACCTTCCTCGAACTATACTACTGATCAAATCAGCGTATCCTATAACTAAAAAGATCAACTCTGCTTGACTCCAAGTAGACTATTCTCTATCTATTAAACCTAGCACTTGCTCCTACAGTACTTATTACCTTGATACGGCACTCTTGTCATAGATAGTACCCCGAAAAGGCAACCCCCCATTTCTCGGTCACCCACGTCCGCCGGAATCTTTTTTTAAAGTTTTTCGTCTACCCTTCTAGCATGTCGAGGGATCAGTTGCTAGTGTCCTCTCCTGCTCAGCTGGTGAACCTGGGAATATTGAGGCAATGTTTCAATTGCCTCATGTACACAGACAACCCTTTCCTACTCCCACAAAACACAAATACATGCGAGAGATGCAACTATACGGCCAAACTGGAGGCTGAGCTCTCTCAACATAGGACTGGCAAGACCAGTCAGGAGGAGAAGGTTACCACACACACTATAGACCCAGTCTCACATAGTACCATTACAACCTCAAATCATACACATAAACACACAAAGACATACTCGAGGCTCTGATCAAAAATCTACCAAAACAGCAGAGGCCACCAAAGCAGACACCCAAACAACCACCACCTCAGAACACAACACCCGCAACACATAGACCTCACAGTCAGAGTGTCAAACAGTCACAGCCCTTAAGGCCAAACACAATGCCAGACACACTAGTCATTGGTGACTCCATAGTCAGACACACTGATGTCCCGCTCACCAGACTGAGTAAGGAGAAGGTCACAGTAAGCTGCCTGTTGGGCGCTAGAATCCGCCACATAACGCAAGCACTCAGGTCTCACAACAGCAGGTACAAATATGACTCAGTCATTGTCCACGCTGGTGTAAACGACCTGAGACGTACCTCCTTGGACTACATGAAAAGAGACATTGAGGAGCTCTCTGATTATGTAGCCCAGGCAGGTATGACCCTGACCTTGAGCAGTATCCTACCTTCACCAAGAATGATGCCACAATACAGAGATAAGATGATCAGCTTTAACAATTGGCTTAAACACTGGTGTCATTCAAAGGGGATCCAGTATCTGTCTGCCTGGGATGACATGCTGGACAAGCCACGCTGCTTCGCAAGGGACGGCTTGCACCTGTCACCCTGGGATTCGGATATTGGCAAAGGCTCTTGCCACCCCATAGTGCCTTTTTAGGCAAGGCTCAAATTCTAAACCTACCACCCTAGAGCACAAAAAAGAAAAAAAACTAAGGATAATGCTGCTCAATGCCAGAAGTCTAAATCTCAAAATGCACGCACTCGAGGCCCTTCTCAGTATGGAGAACATCGATGTCTGTGCTGTGACAGAAACCTGGTTCAAGGCTCCTGAGAGCACCCCAGCGCTATCAGGTTTTACCTCATATCATGCGTTCCGGCCCCAAAATCCGGACAATACCAAGAAAGGAGGGGTATCCATATTCATCAAGGACACCCACACCTCAAGACTGGTGGCAACGCACGATGCATCGGAGACCATCCAGGTGCAATTAACCATAGGCAAGACTGCTCTGCAAATTGTAGCATGTTACAGGCCACCCTCACAAACTCAGGAAACTCACATGGCCTTCCTGAAAACACTAGAGGGATAAATGTATCACCAAACACCATCATACTAGGTGACTTCAATTACCCTAATATAGACTGGGAACACTACTCAAGCCCAAACACCCTAGCCCAAAAGTTCCTGGAATTCATAAACTCAAATGCCATGGAACAACTAGTCACCATCCCCACAAGAGGAGATAACATACTTGATCTCATCATCACGAACATGGGAGCACAATGTTCAACACCGGAAGTATACCCCTCACTGGTGAGATCAGATCACAAACTAATCTCGCTGGAGGTCCTCATCCCACCCCCACCTGAAATAAAGACCACAGTAAAGAACTTCTCAAAAGCCGACTTCACACTTCTAAAGACTAGTGTGGTCTCCTTTCAGGCCCCCGAGCCGGCGGAAAACAATACTCAAGCCGCTGAATCACTTACAAACGCCTTCTACCAGCACCTGCAGGACTGCATGGATAAGACAATCCCAAGCAAAAGAAAGACTCTTTGTACCAAAGGCAAGCGTCCAGTCTGGTGGACCCCAGCCATAAACAAACTCTACAACAAAAGGAGGAAGCTACTACAAGATAGAGCAAAATCCTTAAAAGGTAAGACACCCTTGATCACTATAAGTAAAAAACTAAGAGCTCTCATAAAATCATCCAAAGCAAATTTCGAGAGAAAAATAGCTAAAGACTCAAAAGACAATCATAAGGCCTTCTTTAGCTATGTTAGAAACCTAGGAGGAAACTCCCAGATATCCTCAGAACTAGTTCAAAATGATGTGAAGATTACTGATCCTACAGACATTGCCAACATACTGGCTGACAGGTTCAGTGCAAACTTCTCCCCCCGTCCCCCACGAAAGGAGAGATATCTATACCAAATGAGTCCAGCCCCCCAAACACCTCCAGCGCCCAAGTGACAACTGCTCTCTCCAAAGCAAAAAACACAGCATCCATGGGACCCGATGGTGTCCCCGGCTGTGTGCTCCACGAACTCAATGAGGAATTAAACCCACAGCTAGGACAGCTGTTTAATCAAAGTCTTACCTCTGGATACGGAGCCAGGGAGTGGCGCACTGCAACTGTGGTCCCACTTCACAAAGGCGGTGCCTCCACAGACCCTGGAAATTACCGGCCCATTAGCTTGACAAGCCTTATCTGCAAAGCCATGGAGAGGATCATACTGGACCTCATAAATAAAGACATAGGTAATTTGCAGACTTTGGATCCAACCCAGTTTGGCTTTGTCAAAGGCAGATCATGCCTTTTAAACTTGGTTGACTTTTGAAACAGTCACCAAAGCCATTGATGAGGGAAAGGCAGTCCATACAGCCTACCTCGATCTGGCTAAGGCCTTCGATACAATACCCCACTCGGGTATCATTGAAAAACTCATCAGCTTAAATGTTAACCCATACATCACAAGATGGGTTGCAAACTGGCTGAGTGACAGAACCCACAGGGTCAGAGTTGCTGGCGCCATGTCAGACTCAAAGCCTGTCACAAGTGGTGTCCCACAGGGCTCAGTCCTGGGCCCACTCTTGTTTGGCATCTACTTTTCCAAGTACAAGCAAACACAGGAGGGTTATGGCTGACAAAGTTTGCAGATGACTGCAAACTGGGCGCCATAGTAGAAAACACATCTGACACAGATATCCTTCAGAAGGGTCTAACAGAAACGGATAACTGGTGCCAGAGCCACGGCCTAAAGTTAAATGCCAAAAAATGCATAGTCATACCCTTCAGGAAAAACAAGGTTATCCCTAGCTACCAAATAGGTGGCAATCCACTGAGCACAGAAGAAGTTATCAGGGACCTGGGGACCCAGGTTGATAGTAGTCTGTCATTCGACACCCATGTAGCTAAAGTAGTTAGGAAGTCCTTCTACATTGCCCACCTTATCATGAAGGATTCTCATCTAGATCAAGGGAGGTCATAGTCTCCCTTTACTCATCACTCATCAGACCAATGATTGAGTACAATGCCCCATTCGGAATGTATCTGACCCGACACTTGCAGCAGCTGGAGAGGCCACAAAGTTCCTCACCAAAAGGATAAAGGGTCTCAAAATCTGTCCTATGCTGCCCGACTGAAAGAACTCCAGCTCTATTCAGTCGCCACCGCTTGCTCAGAGGTGACCTTTGCCTAACATACAAGGCCATGTCAAACCCAGATTTGATGAATATGCTTCACCTCAAAAAATCTAGATCCATCAGAGCCACAAGGGCGGGAGACTTAAACCTCGACACGGCTATTAATAGGACGTGCTGGAGGGATAGATTCATCACCCAAAGACTCCCTATGCTGTGGAACAAAATCCCGGTACATGTGAGGCAGAGCACCTCGCTGGCCTTGTTCAAGAGAAATCTTGACCAATGGATGGGAGATCGCAGATATACCCCAGGAATTACCTCAGTGTCACTGCTCGACAGAGGCGCAGCAAAATAATGGGTATACTTCCCCATACTAAAGGGGTGGCGTAAGCCACAAAACAATGGGCTAGGCTTATAAATGCCCTCGGGCAGATAGCCTAGTATGAACCTATGAACCTATAAGAAAACAAGATGGAAACAATGCCCTATGGAGACACCTGAATGGAAGTACTACATGTTCTTCTTTTCACTTTGGAATATTAGAATTGGTAAAACATAACCCCAGGGGTGGCAACATAAAGAAAATACTGGGGGAGAAAGAGGCAAGGTGGCAGATCTGCTTAAATGCTTCTGTGCCCCCCGGTATTAATGAGTATATATCTATTAAACCCATATTGGAAAATAGTAGTTAGTCATTAGATTTTTATGTTGGTATTTTTAAACAAACAAAAAAATATATATATATACATATATATTTTTATATCTTATATATTGTATATACATTGAATACAAAATAGATACAAAGTTACCTATATATGTATTTTTTAATGAATTCTGTTATTATTTTATTAATGGTATTAAATATTAGCTATATAAGTCAATAGGGAGAATAGGAATTTAACACTAGCACTTTAAGAATCAATTATGGAATAAATTGAATTGAATGTGATTGGTATGAGTGTGTATTTAAGAAAAACATTTTGTGAAGAGTATTGTTCTGATGAAGTCTATTTTATTAGATGAAAGCGCTTAACCTGTATGTTTTAAGTCAATAAACAGAGACAAACTGAGATTTTTCTGCCATTCCGTTCCTGTTAGTGTTTAATACATGTTGTAACCAGGAACAGATTGGTTCGTGTTTTATTATTTAGTTGACTGTTCCAGGACTTTCACGTTTTTTCAGAAACACATCTTTGTGAGACTTTGTCCTGGACCTGCTGAGAAGATCTGCCACAAACTGCACTGTAAACCTGTAGATTATTGGCTATTTCCTATGCTTTAAGGTCTAGTCTGCAAACAAGGTAAGAACTTATTTCCCCTTGTTTGTGGATGCACCATAAGACTATAATGTTGTCTGAATAAACCTAATAAACCTTCAAGGAACCCAGCATCCAGATTGACTGGAAAGCTTGAAGAGCCAGAATGAGAGCCTTAATTTCCTTGAATGCTGATGTCATCTGCCCTCTGCTGAGGGAAGCAAAGGCCCTGAATCTTCAGGATACCTGAAGCTGCTCCTTACCCCAACTCTAATGCATCCATGAAGAGTTCCTGGGATGGCTGAGGAGGTTGAAAAGGAATACCCAGATTGAGAGACATCTGTTGAATCTACCAGTGAAATTCAAGTTTGAGACAAGGAGCAGAGGAACTAGATACCCTAGCATGTGGCATTGTTGAAGCCTCAGCGATCTTAGATACCACTGAAACATTCTCATATGAAGCCTGGCCCAGAGAAGTATGGAGATGGTAGAAGCATGAACCCTAAACCCCTGAGAAACTCCCACGCTGGAAAACAGAACAGGGGAAGCAATGAAAGTTATTTGTGAGAGGCAAAACCTTGGAGACAGGGAGAGAGGCTTACATTGGAACAGCCTGGATCCTGCAGCTTAAAAAAAATGCGATCCTGAATTGGAGTCAACACTGACTTCTGAAGATTGACAGTAATCTCCAGGCTGTGTAACAGAAGCTGGGTAAAATGAAGGTCTTGCATTAACATGGATTGGGATGGAGCCTGAAGCAAGAGGCCATCCTGGTTGAGGAAAATCTGAATGCCCTGAAGCCTGCAAAAGGCAATCACTGGAGCTAGGCATTTGCTGAATACCCTTGGGCCTGCTAAGAGCCCAAAGAACAAAGCAGAGATCTGAAAATGTAAGGAAGAAAAAGAAATGAAAAAACTTCCTGAAGAGAGAGTGGACAGGAATATGAAGATGGGTGCCCGTTAGGTCCAGGGAAAGTAGAAAGGTCTGAAGAAGCAACAGATGAAACAATGTATTAACAGAAAGGATTTGGAAGGATGGCACTAGGAGAAAAGTGTTCAGAAAGGAAAGATCCATGACAGGTCTCCAATGCCCCCCTTTCCAGGGGACCAGTAACATTCTGGAATAAAACCCTAGATCCCTCTCAGTCTGTGGAACCAGCTGAATGGTACCCTGGTCTAACAGACCCTGCAGTACTCCTGGAAAATGAGGAGGCTGTTCTGCAGGAGGTTGAGGGATACCAGAGAAGGAGGGAAGGGTTTTCCAGGCTATATATTAACCCTTCCCTAATATGGATAGGTCCCAACAGTCTGTAGTGATCTCTTGTCAAACTGGGAGAGACAGAGAAAGTCTGAGGGAAAAGGGAACTTGGCCGAGAGGAAGAGAGAGCAGAAGGTTAAATAGCTTCAGACTTGTTAGGAAAGGAATGCCTTTGGAATCTAGGTATTTGAGTAGGCTTATCAGAAAACACACACCTAGGAACCTTCTTAACCCTGGAAGACTGTTTAGGCAGTCTGTGCAAAAAGACAGTCTTACTAGGATAGTTCTTCTGAAACAAAAATGTGCTTCAAATCTTTCATGACCTTACACTTTTAGACACCATCAGGGTCTAAAAGAGCTCTGTCACAGCAGTTCCAAACAAGTTTTGGTTATCTAGAACAACATTCAGGAGTTTTGCTTTAGTAATCTAGCAAGGCTTGAAGGTGAAGCCAGGGATAACATCTCATCACAGAGCCACAGGCAGCAGCTCTAGAGGAGGCATCTGCTGTAGCATAGCTGCACTTTATAGAGTGATGGGCAACCAGAGAAGTGTAACCCAGTAAGGAAAGAGCTGAGGCTTTACCATCAGAGTCAGGCATGTCAGGGACTATCTTCCCATATATGTTGTCATATGGGTCTGGTAATTTATGCCCTAAATGCTAAAGTAGCAGAAATGTGTACTTTCTTACAAAACCACTCAACAGATCTATTGTCCCTCCCGAGGGAAGGAGGTTAGAAAAGGCCAACAGGCTAGAATGCTTAAAAGTACACATATAAATCATTAAGTAGCAGTCATACAGTACAGCAAGAAAAAAAATGATACCCAGGCAACCAGGCAGCATGAAACAAAGAAGCAACTATTACTTTAAAAGCAAATAAACTGCACTGCAGATTAAAATGAGTCTGTATAGCCTCAATGGAAACAAACCAATGAAATAAACCAACAGCATCTAACACAGCAAGGCTGTAAACTGTCATTATTGTAAACAGGTACAACAGTATAAGATTAAAGTTCGGGTAACAGGATCATGAGAATATTTTTTTTTCTTTTATTGGGCTCATTACTAGATCATAGCTCAGGTACACAAACAGTTACAAGATGGAACAGGCTTAGTAAACAAAACTTCAGTTAAACACCAAAGTGTATTTTTCAAACCTAGCAGAGCTAAAGAAAAGTGTTGTTTGTGTACATGAAGAAGGACAAGAAATGAAAGTCTGCAGGAAAAGTTCTTAACACAGCTCTTGCAGCAAGAAAATATACACACACACATACACACACACACACACACACACAAACCTGAAACTATAATTTCAGTTATTGCATCATCCTGAAAAGTTAAAAAATACCGAGAGTTTAAAATTCAGTAAAATACATTTGCAAAATAAAAAAAAAACTACTGCGAGATTAGACTACAGACTGCCCCCCCCCCCCCCAACACACAAGGACCACAAATATACATGTACAGATGTTTGGACAGAACAGCCATAATAATGAGAAAAATACATACTTTAAAAGAACAGTTTCAAATGGAAGCCTATAACTGAAAGCAACAGAAAGAACAAACAGACTGAAACATGCCATGCTACACAGATAAATATAAGAAAGAAAATGGGAGTGAAACCTGATAAAATAAGGAATAATCTACAACTAGATTGGGGTCATGTTCAACTTCCCCATGGCTGGCATGGTTTGATCACTGGGAGGAGGGGGGCTGAATGATCAAACAAACCAGTTCATAGGTTCATACTAGGCTATCTGCCCTAGGGCATTTATAAGCCTAGCCAGAATGTGTTTGGCTTTCGCCACCCATTTTAAATTAATTTTGCTATGCCCTTTTTCGAGGTTAGTATACTGTGCCTCTGTCTAACAGTGACACAGAAGTGATACCCAGGGTAAACATACGATCTCCCATCCACTCATCAAGATTCCTGTTGAAGAGAGTCAGTGAGGGACTCTGCCTAACCTGGACTGGGATTTTATTCCAGAGTGAAGGGAGCCTCTGGGTTATGAATCTGCCCGTCCAGCATGTCCTATTTATTTCAGTGCTGAGGTTCAAGTCTCTCGAGTGCGTAGCTCGATGGGATTTGGATTTTCTGAGGTGCAGCATGTCCATTAATTCCGGGCTGGACATGGCTTTATACGTCAGGCACAGATCGCCTCTGAGCAGGTGGTATGCCACTGAGTAGAGCTGGAGTTTCTTTAACCGGGCAGCATATGGCATCTGTTTGAGCCCTTTGATCCTCTTGGTGAGGTACTTTTGGGGTCTTTCCAGTTGCTGCAGGTGTCTGGTAAGGTACATCCCAAAAGGGGCATTGTACTCAATTATGGGCCTGATGAGGGATGAGTAAAGAGGCACGATGACCTCCCCTGATCTAGATGTGAATCCCTTCATGATTAGGTGGGCTATATAAAATGTTTTTCTAACCACTTTGGCCACGTGGTTGTCAAATGAGAAATTGCTATCAACTTGGGTCCCCAGGTCCTTAATTACTTATTCTGTACTTAACGGATTACCACCTATGTGGTAATTTGTGTGCACTTTGTTTTTGCCAAAGTGGATGAATATACACTTTTTGGCATTTAGCTTGAGGCCATGGCTCTGGCACCAGTTGTCCGTTTCTATGAGGCCCTTTTGGAGGATGCTTGTGTCGGCTGGGGAGTCGATTATGGCGCCCAGTTTGCAATCATCTGCGAACTTGGTCAGCCACAGTCCTTCCGTGTTGGCCTGTACCTCCGAGAAATATATACCGAACAAGAGAGGTCCCAAGACTGAGCCTTGTGGGACGCCACTTGTAACTGGTTTGGAGTCTGACTTGGCTCCAGCAATTCTAACCATGTGGGTTCTGTCCTTGAGCCAGTTTGCAACCCATCTAGTGACATAGGGGTTTATATTTAAGCTGGTGAGCTTATCAACAATGCCCGAGTGGGGTATTGTATCGAAGGCTTTTGCGAGGTCCAGGTAAGCTGTGTGGACGACCTTCCCCTCGTCAATGACCTTGGTGACTGTTTCAAAGAAATCAACCAGGTTTAAGAAGCAGGATCTGCCCTTAACAAAGCCGAACTGGGTGGGATCCAGTGTCTGTAGGTCCCCAATATCTTTATTTATGAGGTCCATGATGATCCTTTCCATAGCTTTGCAGACCAAGCTAGTCAGGCTTATGGGGCGATAGTTTCCAGGATCCGTTGAGGCACCACCTTTGTGGAGAGGGACCACTGTTGCTGTACGCCACTCTTTGGGTACATATCCTGTAGTAAGGCTGATATTGAACAGTAGTTTTATGTTTGGGTTAAGCTCTTCTTGGAGTTCATGTAGGACGCAGACCGGGACACCGTCTGGTCCCATTGATGCTGTGTTTTTTGCTTTGGAGAGGGCGGCTCTTACCTGAGCATCTGAGATGTCAGGGGGGCAGCACTCTGCTGGGATAGATATTTGCCCTTTTGGTGGGGAGAGGGGAGTTTGCGCTAAACCTGTCAGCTAGGATGTTGGCAATGTTTGTGGGTTCGGTGTATTTTTTGTCATTTTGGACTAATTCTGAGCATATCTGGGAATTCCCACCCAGGTTCCTAACATAACTAAAGAAAGCCTTGTGATTATCCTTAGTGTCCTGTGCAATTTTTCTCTCGAAGCTGGCCTTAGACGATTTTATGAGTGCCTGTAGTTTTTTGCTAATGCTGATCAGAGATGCCTTCCCTTTTAGGGATTTTGCTCTATCATGTAGTAGCTTCCACCTTCTATTGTACAGTTTGTTTATGGCTGGGGTCCACCAGACAGGACGTCTGCCTTTGGAGGATTGGGTCTTGGTTTTATTTGGGATTGCAAGATCCATGCATTCCTGAAGGTGTTCATAGAATGCGTTTATAAAGGATTCTGTGGTCTGGGCCGTATTTTCCACAGGCCCGGGGGCTTTGAAGGATTCCACCTCAGTTTTGAGGAGTGTGAAATTTGCTTTAGAGAAGTTTTCACTGTGGTTTTCAGGGCAAGGGGTGGAGTCGGGATGTGAATATCCAGTGAGATTAGTTTATGGTCTGATATTACCAGTGAGGGATACACTTCTGGTCTGGAGCATAGAGTCCCCATGTTGGTGATGATCAGGTCCAGTATGTTTTCCCCTCTTGTGGGAGTGGTAACAAGTTGTTCCATAGCATTTGAGTTTATAAATTCTAGGAACCTTTGGGCTAGGGTGTTGGAGCTAGAGTAATGCTCCCAGTCTATGTTTGGGTAGTTGAAGTCGCTAAATATAATGGTGTTTGGAGAGACCTTCATATTTTCCAGTGTTCTCAGGAAGGCCGAGTGGGGTTCCTGGGTTTGGGAGCGTGGTCTGTAGCAGGCTATAAACTGGAAGGCAGTTTTACCCACTGTTAGTTGCACATGGATAGTCTCTGATGCTTCGTGCTGTGCCACCAACCTGGAGGTTTGGGTATCTTTGACGAATATTGATACTCCCCCTCCTTTTGTGGTTCGGTCCAAGTTTTGGGGCCGAAAAGGATGGTATGAGGTATAACCTGGTAGTGCTGGGGTGCTCTTGGGAGCCTTGAACCAGGTTTCTGTTACTGCACAGATATCGATCTTCTCCATGCTAAGGAGAGTTTCGAGTGCATGCATCTTGAGGTTTAGACTTCTGGCGTTGAGTAGCATTACTCTTAGTTTCTTATCCCTTGTGATACCTATGGAGGTGGGTTTGTCTTTTGAGCCTTGCCTAAAAAAGGCACTATGGGGTAGCAAGAGCCTTTGCCAATATCCGAAAGCCCAGGGGTGACAGGTGCAAGCCGTCCCTAGCGAAGCATCATGGCTTGTCGAGCATGTCATCCCAGGCTGACAGGCATTGGATCCCCTTTGAATGACACCAATACTTAAGCCAATTGTTGAAATTGATCAACTTGTCTTCATATTGTGGCATCATTCTTGGTGAGGGTAAGATGCTACTCAAGGTCAGGGTCATACCGGCCTGGGCTACATGCTCAGAGAGCTCCTCTATGTCTCTTTTCATGTAGTCCAGGGAGGTACGTCTCAGGTCATTCACACCAGCATGGACAATGACTGAGTCATATTTGTACTTACCTTGGAGTGACCTGAGTGCTTGTGTTACGTGGCGGATCCTAGCGCCCGACAGGCAGCTCACCGTGACCTTCTCCTTGTTCAGCCTGGTGAGCGGGACGTCAGTGTGCCTGACGATAGAGTCACCTATTACAAGTGTATCAGGTGTGTTGTTTAGCCTTAAGGGCTGTGACTGTTCAGCACACTGGCTTTGTGAGCTATGTGTTGCACGTGTTTTGTTTTGGGATAGCGGTTGCTTGGGTGTCTGCTTTGGAGGTCTCTGCTGCTTAGGCAGATTTTTATTTAGAGCCTCCGAGTATGTTTTTGTGTGTTTATGTGTTTGATTTGTTGTCATGGTAGGTCTATGTGAGAATGGAATTGTAGTGAGTGTGGTTTCCTTCTCCTCCTGACTGGTTTCACCAGTACTGAGTTGAGAGAACTTAGCCTCCAGTATGGCTATATGGTTGCATCTCTCACATGTGTTGGAATTTGTTGGGAGGAGGAGAGGGTTGTCTGTGTACATGAGGCAGTTGTAACATTGCCTCAAGATTCCCAGATTCAGCAGTTGGACCGGAGAGGAGATTGACAACTGACCTTTGGACATGCTAGAATAGTATTGGGAATTCCTTTATAATTGAAAAAAGGGCCAATGGGGAATGAGGTACTCAAGGGGAGTTTGTGAGGGTGTAGTGCTTTTAATATTTTAGTGCTGACTTATATAATTGCTTTAGTGAGCAAGTGCCAGGTAACTTAAATGCAATGTGTTACAGGTAACTTAAATGCAAAAACGACAAACAGTAACTTTCTTTCAAGTGAAACAAGGAAATAAGTACAGTAAGCAATGCAGATATCACTAGGGATCCACAGAAGCGCTGAAAAGCCGCGGGTAAATCCAATATTACCTAAACCCAGTCCCGCATTACTGCTATTATACACTGCCAATATTTAACAAGAGAAGTCACTAACTTTTGTTTCTAAATTATTACACTGTATTTAAGGACTTTAACATACTTCCACTTCTTTGCTTTAACAGATATCCTGAGTGATGTACTTTGCATCAGTAGGGCATGTACATGCTGACATCTCCAAAGTGCATGCCTAAATTGCAGCTTTTATTACTGGTTTTCATGCAGTTTGTGGATATGAAACTGCAGGTACTTCTACTGATTTTGGAATCCTCAGTCAGCAAACAGAGTAGTTTATACAACGGCAGCTGATCATTGTAAGCTGCCCAAAAAAGACAGTCTACTTTTTGCTGGAAGCAATAGTAAAAATGGTCCAGAAGGAATAGTACACACAAAAGTCTTTAAGCTCTTAATTACTTGCACATCTGCTATTCTTTCAGAAGAAGTTTTTGGTATTTGTTGTTCTAAATGTCCGTGATTTTCTTTGTCTAACTTTGGAGGAGGGTGGAAGATCTCCACTGTCCTCTGTAGCTCTTCTTTTTAACAGCTACAGCTGCCAGGACTTGCTGCTTTTGGATTTACAACTAGTATACAGATTGCTTTATCCAATCAGAGTGCACTTTATTTTACATTAATTGGTTTAACTGCACAATAACCTATCAAGCTGACATTTGCTCCTTTACTGAATTATACTTGGCAAAATTAGACTGTTACATTAGTCTGGAAGTTAGTGCTACAGATTAAGGCTATAAATTGTTAATAATGCGCGGTTTCCTGTGGTACAGGATTTGATTTACTCAACCCTCATTTGCCTGCTGTGTGATACTGAGCAAGACACTTAACCACATAGTACTTTGGGGCAATTGGGAAATTTGGCTAGGCTCCCAAATGGTCTCCATGACGACATGCCTCGTAAGTACATTTGGAGTGGGACAATTATATATTACAACAGTTTGTATCAAAATGCATCTGCCAGAACAAGTGGTGGAATTAAGTCAAACACAAGTAGTATCACATACATTAGGTGTAGATTTGCAATTTACAAGAATAACCCAAAAGAAAACATAGAAAATAAAAAAAGTGACATGAGACAAGGTCTCCTGTTTTAATAACTATACAAGTAAATGAATGGCAGGCAAACGTCTGACCAAACTGTCATAATATCTTAACTTCTAATCATAGAAAACAATGAACTTATTTTGACGATTAACCTGAATATTACAAATATACTTCAAGGTATTTATTAATTGACCTCTTCATATAAAAAATAACATCCAGAATGTAATGAAGCAATGCAATCAGGAACAAAGTATAAAAGAGCTAAAAAAACAACAAAAGGCTTATGTAGTGTCAAAGGCAGATAAAAAAATGAATATCCTTGATCTAAAAATATATAAAGTAAAAAAACATGTAAATCTGAACATTTTAATCGCCATAAGCAGTAAAAATAGTTAAAAATGGTTAAGCACTTTTGTCCCTACAATCGAAACTTCATCAGAACCAAGCCGGAGAAAAAAATAGTTTAAATAGATTCATTAATTAATCATGATAAAATAAGAACTTGGTTAAAGAGCTATACCTCCAACCAATGTATAAATAAAAAGTATATGTATATTAATTATATATAAAATCATTTGAAAATACATAATAGAACCATATTAAACAATAGCAGCTAAACAAAAATACACAAATATGTAAAATTAATTAAACCAAATAGGGACACCAACAACAAATTGACAATATTTTACAATTTAGGGTCCCTAGGTTTTAAAAAAGGAAGACTGGAAACCTGTTCTTTCAGACCAGGGAAAACTGAAGCGTTTAACCTAAATTGGCAAACTAATTCCCTGTAGTCAATCCTCGTTTCCCAAGAGCACTCTCGCTAATTATATGGGACCAACTGCAATAGTCAATATATAAATTTGGAGAAGGTAGGACAACTGTCTGTGTGTTCATAAAGGCAGTTACTCAGATTATAGTTGGAAATGGCATAATTATGTTCATAAATTCTTCTACGAAAATGTTGTATTCCCCTACATAAAAACATGTATAGCCAGAACAAAGGGCAATATGACACAATCACCACCCCACATGCTGGATATTAGAGTGGAGAGGGTTGATAAGACTAATAAGTTATTGCTCTAAAATGTAAGGACACTGACTACAGACACCACATATGTGGGAACCCTTAATAAATTTAACTGCGTCAGTAATTAGTTTTTTTGTGCTCAAATACATTTTTAAAATTTCTCCCCATTTTATGAACAAAATTTGGGGCTTCACCTAGAACCTTAAAAAACATTATCCACACTCAAAATGTTCCAGTTCATAGATACAATTTCCTTAACACACTTGTATTGAGAGTAGAAAGCAACTACCAGAGAATTAATGAATCGACCTTTATCCGTTTGTCCAGTATGAGATGGAGGTGAATTGTCATGTGGGTCAATACCTATCAATGGGCTATATTTTAAGCCCCAACCCTGGGAGACTTCATCCCATATACTAGTTAACAAATCAAGTGGATAACCCTTCTCCAAAAACATATTTAGTACATTATCAGCTTCCAAAGGAAATATATAATTAGAATTCATCTTAGCTATTCCCATGAGCTGTCCTTTAAAAATATTTTCTTACAAAACCAGGGATGACAAATATTAAACTGCAACTAACAGTTAGAGAAAGTAGACTTCCCATACACCACAGGCTGAAATAGTCAGTTCAATTTATCCTTGAAAATTGTAGCATCCAAAAAATTGACAGAATCAACAGAATAATGATGTGTAAATCTAAGAAATGAAGTAGTTTGATTAATATAGGAAACAAATTCACTGACCCGGTCAGTTGAAGTTTTCCAAAAAAGAAAAATATTATCCAGGTAATGTAAATAAAGCTTCCAACATTCCTGGTACACTGATCGCATAATATAAGTCTTTTCCCAAGTATACATAGCTAGGTTGGCATAAACTGGAGCACAACAAACTCCCATAGCTACTCCTTGAACTTGGCGGAAATATTCTCCCTCAACAAATAAGAAATTATTAAAAAAGATGAATTCCATAAGAACCATAATAAAACTGAAGAGGCAGTAATCTAAAATGGTAAGTTCTAAAATAGCAGAATGAAAAAACTCTAAAAAAAATCTGATGGGGTATACTAGTAAACAAATCAATTACATCAATAGTTAAAAAAATACACAAGTGACTGTAATATTGTTGTTTAATCTTAGTTATAAAACAGGAGTCCTTACGGATATGACTTATAGTATGTAAAGACTCCAAGATACAGTCCACAAAGACAGCAAGGGGATATGTTTTGGAACCTTGTGCAACCATTATCAATCGATAGGGTGATAGTAAAATGTTTTTGTGGACCTTCTGTATACCAAAAACTGCCAGTATTAGAGGATTCTTATTAAAGAAAAAAATTATATGTTTCCACTGGAATAACAACTTGCATTAATGAATCTTACCAAAATAAATATATCTTTTTATATGTAATAAAAATTTCACTTGGAGATATTCTCATAGTTGTTGGTGTCCTGACACGTTAAAAACCTGGCCATTATAATCGATTCTATCAGCAATTACAATACCCTCACCCTTGTCAGGTGGAACATATTTCGAGGGCAGGCCATTAGACTTAGTAAACTAACAAGTAATGATAACATTTTTATCTGAAACTGATGCTTTAGTTAACATATTTGTTGCCAGATATTACCCCGCAGATAGATTCATTCATATCAAAGATGAAATTTAGTCCTATTTTACTTAGTGGGTTTGTTCCAAAAGTGAAAGGTAATAATTCTGGTGATTTGGCTAGGAGCCGCACCTTTCCTATACCTATCAGTGTAGATTCTCAAGAGATACAAGATATCCTGAGAGACAACTGGAAAGTCATTTTAGGAAACCCAAGATGTAACTAAAGTTTTAGGGGACCAACCAAACTTTATACATAAAGGAGGTTTTAATCTGAAGGGAATATGAGAAAAATCCAGTGGCAGCCCCAACAGTACTAGTATAGTTAAAATAGGGACTTTCCCCCTGTTATAATTGTAAATATTGCAGCTATATTATTGTAGTTCATAGTGTTTGTTTTCCCCTATTCTTATTATAGGTGTTTCCAGTAGTGTGAGTAAAAGTCATCAAGCTATTGATAAAAATTTAGCATTTCCAGTTTCTATGATTATTGACCATAATGATGTGAGGAATATTACTAAAACTAATTGGAGAACGTTGATTTAACTAAGATTATAGGTGAAGTTCCACAGTTTGTTTTTAAAAGGTCTTCCAACATCAAAAATTATTGGAAACCGATCTTGCTAAGGTTAACAAAGTGTTAAGTAACAATCTTGGGACTTTGCTTTGTAGCGTTTGCCTTCAGTGTAAGTTTGTAAGCAATACTAGTAGGGTTGATTTTCCGCATTTGAAATATACAATTATGGCTAAAGGGAGATATGGTTGCCACAGTTCTAATAAAGTGTATCTTGCTATGTGTAGCTTCTGTCCACAGTATTATGTTGGAAAGAGTACCAGAGAGCTAAGGGTCAGAATCAAGAAGCACAACAAAGCCATTAAGATAAAATATTGCACTAACGCTTTAGGAAAGTGTAGTTTAGGATGTCCAGATTTTAGAAAGTTCCACATTTTAGTGTTAGAGCAAGTTGATGAAACCAGTTTTATTAATGGATCTAATAACATGTTGGAAACTAGGGAACTTAAATGGCAAGTTTTACTTAGCGTCGATAAGTTCCCTGGTCTTAATGACAACATAAACATTAAATGTTTGCTGAAATTAAGGTTAGTTTAATTTCAATGGCTTTTATTGTGTCTTCTAGGATTAGTATTTATTGAAACAAGCTTTTAATAAGTATTGGGATCAAGTGATTTAAATGTGATGACATCGGTTAGTTTTTAAATTTTGCCAGAATATAAATGGTATTTTAATGGAAGTTCCTGTGTACTTATTATCTGGGGTGAAAGCTTTTAAGCTAAATTATTAAAGTTCTATTTGGTTCCTTTGTGCTGTGCGCCTTTTTGATTCAGTGAATTTAGGAGCCATGATAGCAAGGTTGTTTGCTGGACTGCAGATATATTAATGGAGTTCATAGTGTTTATCTTCCTTGTTTAAACAAAAAATAATGTAGCTAGGTATTTTTATAATTGTAAAACAGAAGGAGTTGTCTATTTTGTCAATTGTTGTAGCTGTGAAAGTTACTATGTAGGACAGACTGTGAGAATGTTAGCACAAAGAATATATGAACACGGTGTAGCCATTAAAAAGAAGGATTTTAGCAATGCTGTTGGCTAAGCATGCATCACAATGCAGTAATTTTAGGAAATTTTCTTTGTTTTGGAAACAGTAGATCAGAAATTATTTGTTCAGATTAATAATGTTTCTGAAAGTACGGAAGTGAAATGGCAGATTTTACTGCAGGCAGGCAGACAGCCCATTTTGAATGAAGTCATCAATATTAAATGTATATCAAGAAGCAAACTTATTTAGAATGAATTGTTTATCATATATATTTTTTACATTTGCTAGTCTTTTTTGTCATTTCTTTATTTATATACATTATATATAAAATGTATTGTAGTCTGTCCTTTTAAATTAAATTGAAGTTATTTTTATTTTTATAAAGTATTAATGAGATAGTCCGTTGAATTGGTTGGGGGTGTTTTAAAATCAAAATACGTCATAGTTTGTATGAGTATTTAAATGGAATATGGATGTTAACATTATTTTCTGATGAAGTTCTAACTAAATTAAAGAATGAAAGTGCTAAAAAGTGTACATGGCATCCAGCATTTTTGTTTCCAACAAAAGGGTTTTTGGTGTCCCTATTTGGTTTCATTAATTTTACGTATTTGTGTATTTTTTTCTTTGGTACTATTATTTAATATGATTCTAGTATGTATTTTTAAATGGGTTTATGTATAATTAATATACATATACGTTCTATTTATACATCGGTTGGTGGTATATCACTTTAACTGAGTTCTTCTTTTATAACATGATTAATTAATGAATATATTTAAACTCTTTTTTTTTTTGTTAATATGATTCTGATGAATTCCAGATTGTAAGGCCGAAAGCGCTTAACCATTTTTAACTATTTTGCTGCTTATAGTGATTAAAATGTTAAGATTTTCAACGTGTTTCTTATTTTATTTATTTTTAGACCAAGGATGTGTGTTTTTTAAATCTGCCTTTGAAACTATGTGAGCCTTTTGTTGGTGCTTAGTTCTTGTTCAGCTGCACATTCACGCACTGTGTTGGTTTGTCTTGTATTACAGTATAAAAGAGAAAATTCAGTGATAACCTCTACTACAGCTCAGGTTAGCAAACCTACATGATTCTGAATGTGGGACCAATTCAGAGTTGGCATCTGCAAGCAAAGTGAAGTGGTCATGGTCTGATGGCTGTGCAGTTGCAGAGCTGACAGAAGTGAGGTTCAAAAACAGAACTGCCTGTGAATTCTCAATGCACTCATACTGGAATTGTAAGGGCAAACAAAGTACAGTTTTGTACCTACCATAAATGTAGATGTCCGATAGATATGCAACTGCAGTCATAACATATGGGTTGTCCTGCCTCAGGCAGCCCTCGGTCGGCCGAATTCCAAAGTCTGGGTCCGGCGTCGGCTGGTGTCGCCTCCTCTCCGACGTCACAACGGCTGGAGTATAAAGGCATCGGCCGACGCCATCTTCTTCAGTGTTTCTTGCCCCAGATGCCAGGTGCCCTCCTAGGAAGGCTAAATTTGGTGAATGGATAAAAAATTCCAGACATGCACAACAGTAATAAACAGATACACCATAGGAGATACCCCCAGCTAATAGGAATAGGGGTAGGGACCCATAAAGAAAGTTGCAGAGGGGTAGGAGGGTGGGAAAATCCGACTGCAGTTGCATATCTATCGGACATCTACATTTATGGTAGGTACAAAACTGTACTATGTCCTTCAAGAATGCAACTGCAGTCATAACATATGGGTTGAATACCATAGCCAAGCTGGGGGTGGATGGAACTAAGAGAGGGATGGTGTAGCTAAAATGCCCTGCAGGACTGCCGAAGCAAAGCCTGCTCGGGACCTGGAGTATAAGGGCAGGTTGTAGTGCTTGGTAAATGTATGCACGGAGCTCCATGTAGCAGCCTCTAAAATGTCCTTTGTTGCCACTCCTCTTAGGAAAGCTGTGGATGTGGCTATAGATCTGGTGGAGTGTGGCCTAATATTGGCTGGCACACCTTTTCCATGGAAAGAATAGCAGAATCTGATGCAGGGTTCAATCCATTTTGAAATTGTTTGTTTGGAGATTGCTTTTCCTTGTACTCCAGCAGCATAGGCTACAAACAGTTGGTCAGACTTTCTGGTGGCCTTAGTTCTGTCCAAGAAGTAGCGTAGTTGCCTGTGTATGTCCAAAGTATGCAGCAGTTTTTCCCCCCTATTTTGAGGATTGGGGAAGAAAGTAGGCAGGTGAATAGCTTGATTTAGAGACACCCTGGAAATAACTTTTGGCATGAATGTAGGATTAGTTCTTAGAGAAACTCTGTCCTGATGAAAAATGAGGAAGGGAGGCACTGCCATGAGTGCCTGCATCTCCGAGACTCTTCTTGCAGATGTGACTGCCAATAGAAAGACTGTTTTCCATGATAGAAATTGCATTTCTGAAGTTGCTGCTGGCTCAAAAGGAGGAAGAGTTAATTTTTCCAAAACGAAATTGAGGTCCCATGCAGGTACTGGCTGTTTTCTGGGAGGTTTGATATTCTTTATCCCTCTTAGGAACTGTCTTAGCAAAGGATGTGAAAACACTGGTGGGTCACAATTGTATTTTGCTGAGATTGCTGAGGCGTGAATCTTTATTGAAGAGTATGAGAGTCCAGTATGAAACATCTCTGCCAAGTATTCTAATATCTGAGGTATACTCAGTAATGTTGTATCCTGACCCCTGTTGGCATTCCAGATGCTGAATCTCTTCCACTTGGCTGAATAGGTTTTTCTGGTGGAGGGTCTCCACTTGGCTGAATAGGTTTTTCTGGTGGAAAGTCTGCGTGCTTCCAGTAAGATCTCTTGAACTGTTTTGGAAAGAGAGATAGCTGGAGGAGTCATGGTAACCTCCAGGCTGTCAGATGCAATGTTTTCAGGTTTTGATGGACAGTCCTGTAATTGTGTTGTGTTAGAAGCAGGGGCCATAGGGTCAGAGGCCACGGTCTGGTCCGAGTTATGCTCAACAGCAATGGGTACTAGTGTTGTCTTGGCCAGTCTGGAGCTATCAAAATGCCTGTTGGTTGTTCTACTTTGATCTTCAATATTACCTTGGTCAGCAGAGGTAGAGGAGGGAATGCATAAATTTTTAGGGAATTCCAGCTGAAGGAAAGAGCATCCATTTTTCAGGCTAGAGGATGGTGGGTCCTTGTGCAGAACTTTTCCAGGTGATGATTTAAGTGGGAAGCAAAGAGATTTACGTCCGGTCTTCCCCATGTCTGTGTTAGATGTGAGAAAATGTGAGGATGCAGCATCCATTCGTGTGGATCCAAGAAATTTCTGCTCAGGTTGTCCGCCAGTACATTGTCCTTGCCTGGCACAAACTGGGATTGCACATGTATCTTCAGACTCAGGGATTTTTCCCAGAGAAGCATTGTTAGTCTGCAGAGGGGATAAGAATGAGTGCCTCCCTGCTTGTTTATATACCACATGACAGTGGTGTTGTCTGTCCTTATTAGCAAATGTCCTTGTTGTAGTGATTTTTCGAAAGTCTCGATTGCATGTATCACTGCCAACATCTCTTTTTGGTTTATGTGCAGATGTCTTTCCTTTGGTGTCCATAGACCTTGAATGCATCTGCCCTCCATGTGCGCCCCCCATCCATGATCTGAGGCGTCTGTTGTAATCATTTGACCTGCTTGAGGTCTGCTGAAAGACATGCCTTTGTTTAACTGACTTGCTTGAGCCCACCACAAAAATTCCTTTTGCAGACATGGAATAAGCGGGATTACGTCCTCTAGGCTTTGGCTGTGTTGGGACCATAAGTTTTTAAGTACCATTGCAGCTTTCTCATATGAAGTCTTGCCAAAGGTATCAGAAGAATGCAAGATGCCATGAAGCCCAGGGCCTGCAGGATTTTCCTTGCAGTCAGCTGGGAGAATTTTGCTAGGCATTTGAAGTACTCTGGCAACTGCTGTTGTTTTTCCTCTGTGAGGTAGGCCATTTGAGTTTCTGTGTCCAGTTTGGCTCCTAGGAATATAATCTGTTGGGATGGCAGTAGTCTTGACTTCTGAATGTTGACTGTGTATCCCAAGGCCTGCAGTAGTTGAATGACATAGTCCAAGTGTGCTTTTAAGGTTTGTTTGTTGTCTGCTTGTATGAGGCAGTCGTCCAGGTAGGGGTATATTTGAATCCCCTGGAGTCTGCAGTGTGCCACTACTGATACCAGGCATTTCGTGAACACTCTGGGCGCAGTAGATAAGCCAAACGGCAATGCTGAGAATTGATAATGCTCTGTCCCTGCAAGAAATCTGAGGTATCTTCTGCAGCTTTGTCTGATTGGGACATGCAGGTATGCCTCCTTGAGGTCCAGAGTGACCAGCCAAGACCCCTTGCCCAGCATGGGAAGGAGTTGCTGCAGCGTCAGCATTTTGAACTTTGGCACAATGAGAAAAGTATTTAGAGTTGACAAGTCCAGTATAGGTCTCCATTTGTTTTCTTTTCTTGGAACAAGGAACAGTCTTGAATAAAATCCCTGGCCTTGTTCCTGAGAATGAACCCTTTCTATTGCTTTTATACTTAACAGCTTTGAAACTTGAGTGAGTGCCTCTGCCCTTTGATGATGTGGCAGGTTTGGCATGCCTTGTCTTATTGGTAAAGTATGGAAGTGGAATCTGTAACCCTTGTCTATTAAATCCAGAATCCAATTGTCCTTGGGTAAGATATGCCAGTTTTTTGAGAATAAGGATAATTTTCCGCCCAAAGGTGCTTCTCTTTGAGCCTTTGTAGGCGGTATGAAAGTCAAGTCATTGTGATTGTCCTTGTGGTGCAGCTGGGCTGCCTGCACCACTTCTTTGATTTGGAGGTTGCCATTGGCGGCCCCTGTAGGATCCTCGGTATTGCCCTCTACCTCGGGCACGCCTGCTTTTTCCCCTTTGAAACTTGTCCGAGCCTGGGAAGGACCAATTCTTTGAAGGCCAGTTTCTGCTGAATCTGGGTGGCTGAACCTGAAGGAAATCCTTGACTGTCTGTACTGACTTAGCTTTTTCCTCAATGGATTTCAACACATCTTGTGCATTAGCACCAAAAAGCTTCTGTTTTTCCAGAGGTGCATCAAGTAACTTTACTTTAACATAGTCAGGCAAAGACTGATCTTTTAACCAAGCATGTCTACGTATCACAACCCCAGTCATAGCTGCCCTACATGAAGCTTCCAATGCATCATAACCACACTGAAGAAAATGGTTGTTAACCTGCTGAGTGTTATGAATATGTTCCTGCAATGCCTTTCTATCAATAGGCTCAGGAGAGGCTAAATTTTTCTGTAAATCATCCAGTAAAAAATCCTGGTACTGAAACATATGAAAAAGGCAGTTAAGTGACCTCATGGCTAGGGTGGTAGAGGTATAAACTTTTTTACCCCATCTCTCCAGGGACCTAGCTTCCCTGTCCGCTGGCAGGGGATTTTTGGCAGTGGAAGTAGCCACTCCCTTGGGGCCCTGTGAAATAGTTTCTAGATCCACAGAGTGGGCCTTAAAGAGATGCTTGTGAGTGTCAGGGACCCTATAATATCTGTCTGGCTTGACAGGAGCAGGGGGGAGAGAATCAGGGTTAGCACTGGAGTCAGAGAAAACATCATCCAAAACATCCATAACTGGAGGAATAGCTAAAGGTCTGTGCTGGGGAAGCTGAGGAAGGTACGCAGCCTTTTCCTGGAATCAGAGAATTCCTGACCCTGCCATTTAAAATGTTCCCTCATAGAGTGCAGGACTTCACCAAATGAGAAATCCTCTGGAGGGGAGGCAGAGGGAATTGATTCCTCAGCATCAGAGTCCTCGTAGGCCTGGAAGGATTCTTCTTGGGTATCAGAATGCTCAGAATCCCCAGAGGCTTCATCTGAAGAGAGGTTGTCAGCCTGCTCAGTTCTGGGCCTTTTCTCTGCAGGTGGCTGAGAACCTCTGTCTGGATGAGGCTGAGACCCTCTGATAAGAGAAATAAGATCTGCAGCAAGAGACATGATCTGTTTATCAGAAGAAGGGGCCTGAGCAGCAGATTTAGGATGGGCCTTGGCCTGGCTGGCAGCCTTAGCACGTGCAAAGGCCTTGATGGACATGGATACAGGAGGCCTAGCAGCCCCACGTGCAGGAGTAACCCTGTCTACAGAAATGGTGTCGGGTAGATCCAGAACTTTGGGTTCTGGAGGAAAATCAACAACCGGCACCAGAGAGATCTCCGAGACCGAAGGTGGTGTTAATGCTGTGTCGTCGGCCTGGAGCGGTTGAATTACCACTTCCGAAGGGACCGAAGCACTAGCGGAGGGTTTAGGAGTTGTATCGGTGGTGGACGCAGGCTGAGGATGTCGGTCCCGGTCCTTTCGTTTTTTGGCAGATTGATTTGTTGGTTGATCCGACGGCATGATATACGCGAAAGATTCACCAAAAAAGTCTTCAGCAAATTCTGCCCGGCGCCTGAGAGTGCGCGTATTAAAGCAAGCACAGGCAGCACAGTCCGAGACGTCGTGGTCTGGGCCCAGGCAAGGAAGGCAGTAAGAATGGAAGTCCTTATGAGGTATTTGTTTACCACAAGACAAACAATTATTAACTTTCTCAATTTGTTCTGACATCGGCTGAGGCAAGAAAAATGTTCTAACGGGTACTTAGCTTTTAGATGACTTCGGTACTGAAAACACAGGAGCTGACCGACCGGCACTTGCGAACTGCTTCTGCTTCGGGCACCGCATGGCAAGAAAGACTGAAGAAGACGGCGTCGGCCGATGCCTTTATACTCCAGCCGTTGTGACGTCGGAGAGGAGGCGACTTTGGAATTCGGCTGACCGAGGGCTGCCTGAGGCAGGACAACCCATATGTTATGACTGCAGTTGCATTCTTGAAGGACATCAGGGCAACACAGCACATCATTCATATGATCTGTAAGCCCGATATGGGGTGTGAGAATAACTGGTAGATGACATAATATGATGAACACTTTATCTTACTTGATTAAAACATCTGGTGTTTAGGGTGAGGAGAATAGTAAGAGTGCAACACATTCCATCCCATGCACCATCCTATTAAACAGTACTACATGTGCTTGGTGGGCAATACACTGATCGAGTGCAACACATTCCATCCCATGCACCATCCTATTAAACAGTACTATATGTGCTTGGTGGACAATACACTGATCGAGTGCAACACATTCCATCCCATGCACCATCCTATTAAACAGTACTATATGTGCTTGGTGGACAATACACTGATCGAGTGCAACACATTCCATCCCATGCACCATCCTATTAAACAGTACTATATGTGCTTGGTGGACAATACACTGATCGAGTGCAACACATTCCATCCCATGCACCATCCTATTAAACAGAACTATATGTGCTTGGTGGACAATACACTGATCGAGTGCAACACATTCCATCCCATGCACCATCCTATTAAACAGAACTATATGTGCTTGGTGGACAATACACTGATCGAGTGCAACACATTCCATCCCATGCACCATCCTATTAAACAGAACTATATGTGCGCTTGGTGGACAATACACGAATCGAGTGCAACACATTCCATCCCATGCACCATCCTATTAAACAGTACTATATGTGCTTGCTGGACAATACACTGATCGAGTGCAACACATTCCATCCCATGCACCATCCTATTAAACAGTACTATATGTGCTTGGTGGACAATACACTGATCGAGTGCAACACATTCCATCCCATGCACCATCCTATTAAACAGAACTATATGTGCTTGGTGGACAATACACTGATCGAGTGCAACACATTCCATCCCATGCACCATCCTATTAAACAGAACTATATGTGCTTTGTGGACAATACACTGATCGAGTGCAACACATTCCATCCCATGCACCATCCTATTAAACAGTACTATATGTGCTTGGTGGACAATACACGGATCGAGTGCAACACATTCCATCCCATGCACCATCCTATTAAACAGTACTATATGTGCTTGGTGGACAATACACGGATCGAGTGCAACACATTCCATCCCATGCACCATCCTATTAAACAGAACTATATGTGCTTGGTGGGCAATACACTGATCGAGTGCAACACATTCCATCCCATGCACCATCCTATTAAACAGTACTATATGTGCTTGGTGGGCAATACACTGATCGAGTGCAATACATTCCATCCCATGCACCATCCTATTAAACAGTACTATATGTGCTTGGTGGACAATACACTGATCGAGTGCAACACATTCCATCCCATGCACCATCCTATTAAACAGTACTATATGTGCTTGGTGGACAATACACTGATCGAAAGTGCAACACATTCGATCCGATGCACCATCCTATTAAACAGTACTATATGTGCTTGGTGGAGAATACACTGATCGAAAGTGCAACACATTCCATCCCATGCACCATCCTATTAAACAGTACTATATGTGCTTGGTGGACAATACACTGATCGAGTGCAACACATTCCATCCCATGCACCATCCTATTAAACAGTACTATATGTGCTTGGTGGACAATACACTGATCGAGTGCAATACATTCCATTCCATGCACCATCCTATTAAACAGTACTACATGTGCTTGGTGGACAATACACTGATCGAGTGCAACACATTCCATCCCATGCACCATCCTATTAAACAGTACTATATGTGCTTGGTGGACAATACACGGATCGAGTGCAAAACATTCTGGCGTGTGCAAATAATAATTGGTTGTATAAATACCCTAAGAACAGTACAAGAATTTTTTTTAAGTCACAAAGCATTGGAGTCTGTGCACCCAGTTAGCAGACAGCATTATAAGTGGGTAGAGGATGCTATCCTATTAATGAATGAATGGGCTCCCTATTGAAATGCCAGGAATCACAATGCCAAATCCTGACATGCCATAAAAAGATCAAAATACAAGAAAACAGTGAGTATTGAATATTGGTCTTCTCTCTTTGTCTTGTTTTTTGCAAGGATGGCAAGCTCCTTGCACCCCCCCCCCCAACGTATATATACCAAATTCAATTGCACTGTATCTCAGACAAAAGGGAATAGTCCAAGAAATGGCAATCTTGGACTTAGTATATTTAAGTCTGGCTTTTTGGACATTCACTCTCCGCATTATAGGACTTGGCATTCTGAGTCCTAAATTAATGTAATTGTTAAAAAAGAATAACCCATGTAGCACAAGTGACTTTTTACAGAGTGACATAGAAACACTGCTTGCTTAAGGAATGTGCATAAACAAGGAAAGAAAGCATGCTGACTGTCTATGTGCAGGATGAAGCTCATTAGCAGTGCAAAGTCCTTAATTCTCTGTATTATGCTGTGACATGGTAAAGCTATACTGTAAAAGCACAAACTGCTGTGGAACAGTTACACATGTATGCCAAGGATCTACAGCAGTGCAGAACTTCCTCCCTGAACCTTTATGGCACCTACATACCCACAACAGCCACATGTTCAAGAGAAGCCCTGCACTACATAGTATGTAAACACTCACACATAGAACAGACATCTGTAGCTGGGTTAGTATGAAGAAATGAGCAATATAATTCAGAAACTGTTGAACTGTTCTATGCTCACTGCGAGTTCCTCCACACTAATTTTCATTTACATCTCTTTTCAGCTGCACACACTCTGACTAATGTCACAAAACTATATTATCCTGCCTAACTATGGATCTCCATTAGCAGTATGTTGTCGGAACAGCCCTCCCAGTGCATACTGATGCAGTTACGTGTGCTACTGTAGTACAGCAGTAGCAGGGCTGCCACCACCACCATCCCACTGGTGAAGTGACTTTCACTTTTACAGTAAGTGTGTTTGTGTGTGCGTATGCACACTTGCAATGGATGGGTGTCTCAAGTCTACAGTTTTACCAAGATAACACTAGCCAAAATTACAAGCACTGTGGACTCTCTCTTGGCAGTGCACTCCTGTAGTTAATTTAGACAACTTCAGCATACAGAACAGCCTCCTCTGAATTGCATTAGCACTATTACTTCAGTTGTGTAGCTCATTTGTACATGTGTTAATCTACAAATTGTCTGCTTGGTTCACAGTAATGTACTTCTAAAGAAATGAAGTACAGGTTTTCTAAGCAAGAATTGACCTCCTGTCTGTCTGCAGTGGCCACACAATGAGCACCTCTCATTTCTCAATCCGCACCTCTTCAACTGTCCAGATTTTTAACTCTTATTTTTGGACTATTTGTCATAATATTTGTGGTTTTCTGGCAAATAATTGAAGACTGAAGTCAGTTAATGACATACATTTGAGTTTTAGACATCATGTCCTAGAGAAAATGTATGCTAAAATAAAACCTGTTATTCTAACAACTTTCTAAGTTTATAACAGCAACTTTTAAAACATGTCCCAGATTTTTGACTTTCTCCAGATTTCCTGTGCTTAGATGTTGAGAGCTATGTCAAACTCACTGTATAAATCCCCTGAACACGTCAAAACTCTATAAGCACTGCAGATTAATGAGACAGCGCATCACTGTATCATTTACAATAAAATCTCAGTTAACCGGACGATGGAAAAAAAAAAAAAACATCAAAAAATATTGTACAATTTTCATGTGACGAACTTTTTGTTTTCTCCCTGCAGAAACATACCTTATGTTTTTAGAGTTTTAAAAAGGAAGATAGGAATAAATTCCCTCTCTCCTCAATCTCAGAACAAGTCAAACCAAACAAATAGTATAGGGTACAGTATTAGTCGGGCCTATTTTTAATAGGAACTCTCAAGCAACCAGAAACTACAGTTATCCGGCATCTACCAATCCCCATAGCTACCAGTTACCTGGGAGTTTTCTGTACATGAGAAATAAAGACATTGAATTGAGGCATTATGCACAGTTTACTATTAAACAAAAGCATGGCACATCAAGAGAAAGGAGACTGACAATGCAAGATATTAATCTAAATGATTTTCCTTTCCACTGTTTGATTCATCACCAATGACCTATGGAGCCAGTGTTCTTCTCAATTACAATCATCCCACTGGTTTTCCCACTGGGATGGCATTGTGGAAAAAGAAAACCCAAGACAACTGTGTGGAGCCAAGGAAGTTTACAATTTGCTTTATATTTTGTTTTCTCATTCCCAGTGTCCTAAAAGTACTCCTTCATGGAGGCATGAGATGGAATAACTGGTGGGTCTGACCTTATGACCCTAAATAGCCTACCATCTTCCCCCATTCTCTATTTGGTATACTAAAGGTGGAGACTCAGCCCCTGCATTTCAAACCATTTCCCTGCAGACAATATGAATATCAGACACATGGAAAAGTGACATTTGTGTCCAGTGGGCCTACTTGGTTAACAAATGCAGAAAATAAACACATCCCAGCTCCTGAGCTACATCTTCAACCCAGACTGTGCCTGTGTGTGTGGCATAAATATAACTAATTTACATATATACACACACACACACACACACACACACACACACACACACACACACACACACACACATTCATGCCAGGAAAGAGCACTACAGATGCAATGTTTGCTCTGAGAGTGTTATTGGAGAAATACAGAGAAGGTGAGAAGGAGTTGCATTGTGTCTTTGTAGACCTGGCGAAAGCATATGACAGGGTGCCTAGAGAAGAGTTGCGGTATTGTATGAGGAAGTCGGGAGTGGCAGAGAAGTATGTAAGAGTGGTACAGGATATATACGAAGGTAGTGTGACAGTGGTGAGGACTGCAGTGGGAGTGACAGATCCGTTTAAGGTGGAGGTGGGATTACATCAAGGATCAGCTCTGAGTCCTTTCTTATTTGCAGTGGTGATGGACAGGTTGACAGATGAGATCAGACAGGAGGCCCCGTGGACTATGATGTTTGCAGATGACATTGTGATCTGTAGTGAGAGTAGGAATCAGGTTGAGGAGACTCTGGAAAGGTGGAGATATGCTCTAGAGAGCAGAGGAATGAAGGTCAGCAGGGCTAAGACAGAATATATGTGTGTAAATGAGAGGGAGGGTAGAGGATGCAGGGAGTAGAGTTGGTAAAGGTGAACGAGTTTAAGTACTTGGAATCAACAGTTCAGAGTAATGGTGAATGTGGAAGAGAGGTGAAGAAGAGAGTACAGGCAGGGTGGAATGGGTGGAGAAGAGTGTCAGGAGTGATTTGTGACAGACGGGTACCAGTAAGAGTGAAAGGGAAGGTCTACAAGACAGTAGTGAGACCAGCTGTGTTATAAGGGTTGGAGACAGTGGCATTGACAAAAAGGCAGGACTCAGAGCTGGATGTGGCAGAGTTAAAGATGTTAAGAGTTGCACTCGGTGTGACTAGGATGGATAGGATTAGGAATCAGTATATTAGAGGGTCAGCTCATGTTGGACAGTTATAGAGACAAAGCAAGAGAGACGAGATTGCATTGGTTTGGACATGTGCTCAGGAGGGATGATGGGTATATTGGGAAAAAGATGCTAAGGATGGAAGGATGGAGCTGCCAGGTAAGAGGAAAAGAGGAAGGCCTAAGATAACGTTTATGGACGTGGTAAGAGAGAGGACATGCAGGTGATTGGTGTGACACAGCAAGATGCAGAGGACAGGAAGAAATGGAAAGAGATGATCCGCTGTGGCGACCCCTAATGGGAAAAGCCGAAAGATGATGATGATATATGCATGTGTGTGTGTGTGTGTGTGTGTGTGTGTGTGTGTGTGTATAACAAATTAATAATGCTCAATAAAGGTATGACATACAGACCGGATTACAGCATAACAGTTATCGTGAGCAGAAACCCATCTGAAGAAGTCTGCAGATGTGACCACTGGTCTTGGAAAATAGACCCAGACAGATGCTGGCAACAATTACCCTGTTAGCGAGTAACATAATTTGATGCAATCAATTAGCCATATAGCAATATTCTGTTGGATATAACAGCACTGCTTTTTGCCCTTAGCAGAGAAAAACAACTGTTAAATTTCCTAAAAGTTGTAAGCAATGCTGGTGACCTTATGACATGTCATTTGCCAATTTTGCCAAGAAAGATTTTACCAGGATTAAAGATCTGGCTGGAAAGTATGGTGTAACTGAAATGACAACTCATTCAGAGTGAATTAAAACATTTTAGGAAGATAACTTAGAATTTGTACACAACTATCCTAACTTTGTAAAAGTTTAAATAAGGCTCTCTGCTCTAAATGGCCCAAATCTTTGTGGAAATAATAGTGTTTAAGAAAGGAGTTCAAGGATAAATATTTGAAACCCACAAGAAGCCAAAACCTCAAATGGAGGTGCAGTTAAAAGTACTAATATACATATTACATCCTAAAACACAGAATAGACCTGAACCAGATGTTTTAAATAAAGATTACCTTCCCTCATAAAAATTCTAAACACCAACAGCCAAGCCAAAGTTATATTACCAAAAGATTCACAGAATACTGAAAGGACATTCACAGTACACTACAGAGAATGATATTTGTTAAGTTGATAGTCTAGGCTACAGTTAATAGGGAATGTTTGAGGGTTACACACTAAGAACTAACCCAGAAATCACAGCTATTCCCATCTGGATGAATAGGTATCTTAGGCACAGTATTTTAAAGATTCATAGGTAAGCACTAGTCTAGCTGTTCTTGTGGGCCATTTTAAGCCTAACCAATTTCCCTCAGAGGTGAGGATCAAACTATGTACCCTGTGTCTGTGAGGTAAACACTAACCATTATGCCAACCCCTAAACCCCTCTTTTTTAGCCTCAGGAACAACTACAGGCTCCCATTCCAACATCCCTAGCAACAAGTAGAACTTCAGATGCACATAGTCTCAGCAGGCTGGTGATCCAAGAAGCTACCTGAGGACTGAAAAAATAATTTCCTTAGAGAAAAAAAAACAGGGGAGGATATTAGGACATTTGCTGAAGCAGTAGTAATTAAAATTACCTTTTCCAAAATGATCCCATTGAATTAATGAAAGTGGGAGGAATGGCAAACGTAGACATCTATTAACATGAGAGGGAAAGTACTACTGACCTAAAGGTCTGAGGATCTGGCTTTGCCATGTAAAACAATAGACTCTCAGCATTTTCTGTTGCAGAAAACATACCCATTTCCTGCCTATTCTGATTCTGAGAACGCCATCTGCTAGGATTTAATGGAGATACTATTCATGGAATACGAAAGATCCAGACTTGGGATGTCCGGTAGATAGAGTAGACAGTCTGAAGGTAGTTGCCAGAAGAGACTGATAGGCAAAGCTTATAGCTGTACCAACACTGCTTTCATCTTGTTTTATTAAAGTATTAAAGTGACAAATATTTTCTTTGCATTTTAAGATTTTATTTGAACTGCCAAAACAGACTGCTGTGTAAGTAAATCAGATTATCTGCATAACCATTTTTCTAAGTTTTATCAGCTCTATGACACAGCAAAACTTTAACCTCCGGCATCACTTTCTGAGGACAGTGGGGTGATTAACTGCTTCTGAATTATGGGGGCAGATGGAAACCATTGTTTTGCTTAAAAGCAGTAAGGAACACATTTTAATTTCTTTTTCAGGAAACAGCCAGAACAGCCTGCAGCATGTGTGTAAATCCAGAGTTTCTGGTTTGCATACTAATAAAACTGTTTAAGTAAGACAAACACATAAGGTTATATTTCAGTTTTAGCAGTTGTAAATTAGGACAGTAAACAAACTTTGTTTTTTTTTTTTAACAAAATACCCTGTTTCTGTTGTGTTCTTAAAGCTATCAGCTCTTGAGTTGTCTGCACTTTATGCAAATTTAATTTCAACACTATCCTCAGGCCTGTTTCATTCATTTCTATTACTGGTCACTATTAGGCCATGTTAAGAAGGCCCACTACTTTAACTCATTCACATCATCCAACAGTCAGTGAATTATGTGCGAAATTCCTTGGTGCTAGCAGGATGGACAGCAACTGTCCAGAACTTTGGATACTGCCAAACACAAATGCTTGAAACATCTTTTAAACTGAACAAGTGAGATAGAAAGTAGCTTTTTGTCATACTTTCTAAGTTTAAATAAATGTTTTTACATTCAATGTGCTTAAGCACAAAGAATGTCTCACTTTCAGCACCCTGATTAAGTTGCACTCAAACAGCAGCATTGAGTGTATTAAGCCTTTTATGCTGTACAGACATAACACGCTCCATGTATGTTACAGCTACAACTCTAGGTGGGAAAGGGCAGGATACTCAAATAATGGCGCCAGCATGAAAGAATTAAATCAATTATCCTATTCACATCCTCATGATCACAGGTTGCACAATCTAATACCATTTTTTCTAGCTTACATTTAAAGTTTCCAACTAACAGTTTTGGGGGAATAATAAATACGGCAGAAAAGGAGTGGGAATCTTCACAAAAGAAAAGCAGAAAAGAATGAAGTAGTTAATTATTTAGATATTTAACTTGCTAGTATGTTCACTCGAGACTGAGAGTTATACTTGTAATGCTGGTTTTTGGGTAAAAGCATGTCAATCCTTCATATGTGAGACAGAATAAAGGATAAAAATAACAAATACATTCTTACCATAACAGTTCATTTATAAGGAAATGTTTTGATAGATCCTTGGTTAGTATTGGTTCTCAAGCAGCTGGAGTTTGGAACTTAACTGTAAAATCCAGCATTCAATGGCATCTGTGCAGACATATGCAGTGATACATGCATGCCAGACACATAAGAGTGTACAATTCCAAAAGCCCACCAGTTTGTCCCATGCCATCAGAGTACCCTCTTGTAAATTATGCATGTCTGACACTACAACACTAAATAAGTGACCAACAACTTTCATAGATTCACAGGTAAGTACTAGGCAGTTTGCCTAAAGACTATCACAAGTCTAGCCAATAAAGCACATTCAGAAGTTCTATGCAGCCTCAAGAAAGGTAACAACCAGGGAAGAACTTGAGGCAATTTATTCAAATATCTAGGTTTACAATGAAGGTCAAGTATAATACACTTGTGTGGCTTGCAAGGAACTCCAGCAGCTGTATGGAGTAAGAAACCCTGTTCTTTATCCATTAAAGAGGGTTCTTTCACAGCTAGGCTGATTAGGTAAGAACGCATCTGTTATACTTAATGCTGAGTACACTGTTTATTCGGAATGAATCTAAAGCAGCTAACATGATAGTAATAGGAGCCAGAGGGTCACACATGCTCAGATATCCTGACTCCCTGAGTCACAGTCATGCCAGAAATTCTTGTTGAAGGTGTGCAGTATTGCTCAAGTAGCCATGGCACAGTTATTTGCTATGGAGACATTCATGAATTCATGCCTGCTATCATAAACTGTCCTCTTCCTGCCTGGATTGTAATAATCTCTTTACCTGGGACTTTCCAACAGAAGGATTGACCATTTGCAAGTTGAGCAAAACTCTGACACCAAGCTACTTATGCCACATTGCCGTCTTATTACTCCTGTTCTGTGGAGTTTACACTGTTTTTTGGTTGGCTTCCTTATTATTTTTAAAATCTTAGTGATAATACATTTGTCCATACACAAAATGGGTCTCAATTACCTGATGGAGTTTATACCACTATACTGCCCTCCACAGGAATTCTGCTGCACTGCCCAGGTGCTGTTGATGGTTCTGCGGATGTATTCAGAAACTGAGCTCTCTCTCTTCTTGAATACTGGGATCAGCACCTTTGGTACATACTTCTACCGTGGTTGAAGCAGTGTTCTACACTGCCCTAGTTTTGTAGCTCTTTACAGCCATTTTATTTATATGAGCTTGCTGTCAGTGACAGCAACTCTGACAGTTTAGGTCATTCTTTTCTAATTCAGCTTTGTTGCATACATCTATTTTGCCTTTTCTGGATATTTCTTTTCGTCTAGAAATTTTATTGGCAAAAGTATTGTCTGCACTTATAGTCTTACTTGCTGATTTTTATTAGTTATTCTAACTTTGTTACTACCACTGTATTTGTTTTAATGTTTAATTGATTTATGTTATCTGTTTTTATTGTTAATGGTGATTTGAAAAAGCACCCAAATAAAGTTTAAGTTGAAGCACTCAAGACAACCACTCATCCGTGGCAGCATGTATCCTGCAGCTGTTCAGCAAAAAGCAATTCAAATTTCAGCTTTGGTACATGAGATTGTTTCCAACGATTTAGAGGAAAAATAAATCAAATGCACTCACACATATTCAAAATATCCACAACACTAAAGGAATATATTGCTGCAAACAACAAAAAGGCTGGAAAAATAGAAGCTTTAACTAGCTATTTTGATGAAATGCCAAAACTACAAAACCAGAGGTTGAAATGAAGAAGAAATTACTGTGAGGCTTCTCAAGAAGAGCTGTTTAGAAAAACAGAATTTGAAGACAGCGCACATACAAAAAATTTGAGATCTTCCTCCATACTAGAGAAACTGGAAGGAACAAAGTGCATTAAATTTATGGATGTACACAGAAGCAATTGGATTGGAGTTCCACAGCAAGATGTGTTAACTGAGAAGGTACACCATGTGGATACATGAAAGAATCTTTGTACATTTTACTATGAACACAACGTACAGACTTCCCCTGGCCAACTGCCACTCACATTAAAGTATCACTTAAGGCATAGGCATACCTACATTAATAGAGAAGAAAACCAACCATATTGACATTTTTCCATTTACCTACTTTATACATTACATGTTTTCTTTCAGTCCAACATTACATAAACCACTCAATTTCTGTTTTCCCTTAAACTTCACTTCTCCTCCTGAGCATTATCATGCATGTATTGTTCCCACAAATTCCATGTATTTCTATGCAATTCGCTCCTTTCTTTTTCTAAATATCTGTTTTCCAGTTCTTTTCTTTCTTTAACAATATGCAGTACTTCAAATAGAGTTGGTAAAGATTTTGATTTCCATTTTCTAGTAATTGCTTTTTGACAGCCAAGAGAATTAAACTTAAAGATCATGTCTAAAGGGGTAAAATAAAATTGTATTTTTAAATAAAACCCGTTCAAATGCACAAGGATGCATAGAAACATTATTTTCTGTAAAACTAAAACTTTGTTTCTAACCACTTTTTGGTAACTTGACATTTAAAAAACCTTCATAACACAAAAGTGTAAACAAGTCATCATTAATATTATGACGGTAGGAGGCATTTACGTCATTTTGGAGGCCAATATACTTAAAGGAAAACAATAGGATTCTATTATTAAATACTCAACTTCTATGTTTTTTTTCTCCCTGTTTACTGTCCCTGTTATGAATAAACAAAAATACATCATTTAAAATAATTAAAAATGACTGCTTCTCTCCACTAGAACGGTACCTATACTGTGGTGGCTTCAGTTTCAAAAAACGTTTGTCCCGCCCTTGCTGCAGTCTCCAATTCACTGATGTCATCAAGGCCAATGAATACAGGTAGTTTTCTGGCTATTTCCCTCCCCAACCTGACGTAACCACTACCATCCTAAAAACCCACCCATGCTGTGATGTCACAGCTCCCTGGCCCTTCCTCTATCCATACAGAAAGTAAAGGCTAGAACAAAGAAACAGTACATGAGTCAAGTCTCCTGCTGTGAGCTGTCACTCAAAGCAGGAAACAGTCAAGTTACCCTTAGCACTTTGACAGCTAGGGAAGTTAGGTGTGAAGGGGGATGGGAGATGAGTCAAAGTAGTATAATTCAGGTTTCACAAAAGACTGCAGTTTAGCCATTCTAAAAAGAAGCAGCAGTAAAAAGCACTTTGAAAGTCTGTTCTGTGACATTTACACTGTTTGTGTTTTAAGTAGTCATTGAATGGCATGAAAGTTACTTAAAACTAACTGAAAGACAGCAATGTATGTAATGTAAAATCAATGCAGTGACAGGAGCTTTAGGAAGAAAGAAACCCACATGATGTAATTTTTTACAGGCAAGCACTGCATTGTGGGATACCTAAAGGCAGTGTAAACAATCAGAATTACTTCAAGATGCCAGACCCCATGTGGTCAGACTGAGAAATCACATACAAAATACTTAAAAACCTGTAGTCTCAGAGTGGGGTTAAAATGTAGGAAATACCAAACCATGATGAAATAGACATGTTTTTTGAGTATCTGGGTGTGGTTCTCCTTTAAGTTTGGACTAGCATTAGTAAATGCTTGGAAAACAATTATTTAATTGCCAACTAGCTAAATTAATAGTTTAGAAAAATGTGAGGCTCAAAAGAATCATTTCCTTAGTTATAGCCATTTGCTCCCCTAATATTTGTCACAGAAAACTCTGCAAGGAATTTTTTAACTGCCAACTCATT